>NC_084831.1:155270085-155571585 GCF_033115175.1 Lepus europaeus
ATGCAAGGCTATAATTTTTTTACACCAAAATTAATTTAGCTTTTAATCTCACTTTTTTAAAATCTGAGAGGCAGAGAGATAGAGAGATAGAGCCACTATCATTTGATTCACTCTGAAAATTTCCACAATGACTGAGACTGGGATGGGTTAAAGCCAGGAGACGAACTCAATTCAGATCTCCCACGTGTGTGACAGGGACCGAAGTACTTGAGCATCACCACTGCCAGGATCCAGGGTCTGAATTAGGAAGAAGTTAGAATCAGATGCTGGATCCAGGACTTAAATTCAGGAATGTTGACACGGGACAAGGATTTCCTAAGCAGTACCTTAACTACCGGGCAAAATGTCCTGCCTCCACGAAATGTTTTAAGTTCCCTCAAACTGCATTTCTTCCTAAACATACATGTCAATAAATTAGGCACAATAACAGCATAGCAATATAATGAAAACAGAATGATGTAACAACATAATGTAATAAAAGTTATATGAATTTCTCTCTTCCTCTCAAAATCTTATTATTACACTTTTACCTTTTCACTTAAAGAAAATAATCTACAGCTTTTTTTTTTTTTTTTGAATACCCAAGTTGTCAGCATTACTACTCCTGCATTTGGGGGCATTACTAAGTAAACATGATTTGAGCACAAGCACTGCAATATCATGACAGTCAATCTTATAACTAAGGAAATTACCAAGCTTGGAGTAGATACACTGTGGATACACTGGACAAAGGGATTTTTCACAGGCCAGGCAGGACAGGGCAGAACAGTGTGGAATTCCAGCACATGATTCCAAAAGGCAGCAATTTGAAACTTATGAATTGCTTATTTCTGGAATTTTCCACATACCATTTTTGGATCACAGCTGTCCTGAGGTGGGGGAAAGTGGGACTATGGAGCTACTCTCTCTAGCAATACAGTTAGGTTTGATTATTCTTTTTGTTTTTTTTTTTTAATTTCAGAGTACATCTTTACTTACGGTTACAATGAAAACCAATTTTTCCATTATAACTACAACAGTCATCTCTTAGGTCATTACAGAATTGTAATTAATTTTGGATTCAATTTTATGGTAAAGTGCATACGAAAATAAAGAAGCCATAACATCAGTTATTTATGGTGATTTTTTAGCATTGAGATATTTTTGTTTTATTGTAATGTAACATCAACTTCTAGACATAAGGGAGGATTATGACAAATTCCTTTAAAGTATTCTTTTATTTTCTACATCTAAAAAAGGGATAATTTATCAAGATCATTTAGAAGTTTTATTTATTAAAATGTCAATAATGAATTGTCCCATTTCAGTTTAGAACATACTAGCACAAGTTATTACTGATACATTTTCTGTTTCTTGTGATTGATGCTTTTAATATTTTATTTAACAGGAAAATACTTTCTAATAGGAGAAATTAAGAGATAATTACAGAAGTGTTTTGGAAACCACGAATAAAGCAACAAAGGAAATTATCTATTATTACCATTATTATCTATTATGACTTTCAAACAATGAAACTCAAATTTAAAAAACACTGCAAAGAAATAAAATGTATGAACTGATTATGTGTGTCATCACTTAAGTCTAAAATCTCTTTTGCATCTCCCCACAGGGTCTGCTACCTGCATTATATGCACACGGGTATTTAAAATGCTACTGACTTGGCAATTACATCTTTTAAGATTCTGGCACCAGCTTTACTAATGGTAGACAGCTGTCAAACATAAATCACCAGTACCTGTTCAACATATCCAAGTCAGAAAAGGAAGGCCTGAAGAATTTGTAATGGGAGAATTTAGATACTTCTGTCACCAAGACTTGGGCCCTGACAGTGGCTCCACAGCGCAGGGCAGAGCTAAGAAAGAGTATTGATAAACAGAGACTGCAAAGTCACTTCCATTTTTTTCATTTGGGATGTTAGTTTATGCAATGCTGTTCTTTTGAGTATTAGGAATAAACAGCTAAAAATCTATCTTATTTTAATCATTGATCTAAAATTAATGAAAGCTTAAACATCTGAAAATAACCAACTCCCTTAACTACTGTAATGCTGCATTTTGATTATTCTTCTTGAAATAACCTGTCAATTGGCCAGCGCCGTGGCTTAACAGGCTAATCCTCCGCCTGCCGCGCCGGCACACTGGGTTCTAGTCCCGGTTGGGGCGCTGGATTCTATCCCGGTTGCCCCTCTTCCAGGCCAGCTCTCTGCTGTGGCCCAGGAAGGCAGTGGAGGATGGCCCAAGTCCTTGGGCCCTGCACCCGCATGGGAGACCAGGAGAAGCACCTGGCTCCTGGCTTCGGATCAGCGAGATGCGCTGGCCACAGCGGCCATTGGAGGGTGAACCAACAGCAAAAAGGAAGACCTTTCTCTCTGTCTCTCTCTCTCACTATCCACTCTGCCTGTCAAAAAAAAAAAAAAAAAAAAGAAAGAAAGAAAGAAATAACCTGTCAATTGCTCTTCGTTTTCTCTTTGCTTTCATGGACACAAGTTTAATGCTTCTCCCTTAATTCCCTGTGGTGACTAAGAACTCAGACTCTGGTTCTGATAGACCTGGCTCTAAGTCCTTAGTGTTCTCATCACATCTGTGAGGATGCATTTCACAAGCGCCTGAATGAGACCAACTGAAAACCACCGCCCTGCAGCTTGGAAGGGACCTTGGCATCCCTCCACCATCACCAGAGTTGAAGAACACTGGCAGTGTCTTTACAAAAAGCAGGAGGGACTGGCTTTTTTTTCCTTCCTGGCTTTTTTCTTCCTAGCTGTGTGATCTCAGGGATGATACTGAACGCCTCTGAGCCTCACTGCCCTCCTCAGGAAGTGCAGGTGATAACAGCGACCACCACTGTAGGTTTTTGTGAGGCCTCAATGAGATGCTACGTGACCAGCACTTAGCCTGTGCTGACATGCAACAAACACTAACGGCTAACTATTAATTTACCATCTGATGCACAACAAGTAGTGTCGTTATTCTTTTTACTATCTCAGCTGACTCTCCGTCCTCTTCTACCAACTCATACCATCTTCTATTATTATAACCTATCCTGTGGTTGAAATGTTTTCTTCTGTTTATTAACTGAATCTCTTCTTATCCATCGTCTACCATTTAGCCAATTCACTTGAAGAGAAGTAGACCAGGCCCAGTTTTAGCCAGGTGGCCGCATGGCCCAGCTACCTGAGCCAGGCTCCACCCCCATCCTAATGGGATTGGCTGCTCCTGCTTCCCTGCCCGCCCTCAGGCAAAGTTTTAAAAGGGCCTGTTCGTGAACACGTGCTCTCGGCCCTTCTCTCCTGCGCTCTCTGGGTTCTCTCTCTAGCCTCCTCTGGTCTCTTGGTTCTTCTCTCTTGGCTTCTCTCCAGCTCCTCTCTTCTCTCTCTCTCTCTCTCTCTCATACTCTCTTTCTCTCTCTCTTTTTCCTTTGCCGTCCCTTCACTCCGGTATGTTGGGTGTTCCCCCAATAAACCCTTTCCCTTAAAAAAAAAAAAAGTAGACCAGGGCTAAATTAAAGCACTGACAGTCACTGGGAAAACTAGGAAAACTACCTAATTCCAGTTTACTCCATTTGAAATGTCAAAATACAAGATTTGCTTTGGTAACAAGCCATTGTAGACTCACATGTGGCTCACAGTTCACCATGCCCCTCTGGCCTTGCTATGTGTAGCACGCCATTCCCACTATGCATTGCCTTTGGTTGATTTGCACTGTGCTTGCATTGCACTCCGCACAAAATAAATGGCTCCTTTCAGATATCTGCCTCAGCTGCCTATAAAACAGAGATCACAAAGAAGAATCATTCCGATATGAAGTTGCATCACTTTGATACAGCAGTGTCATCCTTGTGGTCATAAATAACTCTCAGAAATGATGCAGGGAAGGAAGGCTACTGAATTATGCATGCACATCATACGTTGCTAAGAAAAATACTCTAAGACCATCCACCTGTAGAAAAATACGTAGATCAGCTGGGTATTTCAGAGGTTTTGTGTTCTTTAGGTATTTTGTAGTGCTTTCCTTGAGCAATTCCACAGAATAATTTTAATAATATCATCTTCATAGAGATGTCTCATACAGAAGGCTTTATGAGACAATAAAAAGAGCCCCACCTGGGAATTGGGTGAGCTTGTAGCCCTGCTTACTGTGGTTATCTGTGTAGCCTCCTGCCATTTTTCTGTCCTCTCTGGACTTCAATTTCCTGCTTCGCCCCACTGATATTTGTAGCTCTGCTATTCTAAGCAGGACTGATACTGCTAACCTTAGCCATGTCCTCAGACTGGAAAATCTTCTCACAGCACTGTGCTCATGCAGTACCCAGGCCAATAAGGCACCTGGGGCACTTAACATCTAACCATGTCTGCGTGGCACTCTGACCTGGTGCTGCAGTCTGCTGTCTGTGTGTCAGAGAAGCAGGCTTGGGAGAGCATTTTCCTTAGTAGGTACGATGCCCGCATCCTATATCAGAGCCCCTGGGATTAATACATGTCTCTGGCTCCTCACTCTAGCTTCCTGCTAATGCAGACTCTGGAAGGCGATATCGATGGTTCAAGTGACTGTATTCCTACTACCCATGTGGGAAAACCTCAATAGACTTCTTGGCTCCAGGTTCCCAACCAATGCAGGCATTTGGGGGATGAACCAGCAGACTGGAGCTCCCCGCCCCACCATGTGTGTCTGTGTGTGTGTGCGCGCGTATGCATGTGTTTCTGTGGGTGTGTGTGCATATGCATGTGTTTCTGTGTATGTGTGTTTCAAATAAATAAAATAAATAAAAAATGTTAAAAACAAGCAAAAATCAGGTTTCTGGACTGTTTTCACCATGTGTTTCAGGCATGTGCAAATGTGACAGTAGCAACATCTATTGATAAATACCTAAAGAAAGCATCTCTATATTTTTGATGATCAAATGAGTTTTAGGGAACTTTGAGAAACCCTACCTCCACACACAGCTCTCAGTTTTCATGGAAGAAAGTGTTGCCATGGCAGGCTGCAGATGGAGTGAGACTAGAAGCCAGACCAGTTGTCTCTGAGGCAGTGGAATTCTCACCAAAGCCTGCTATCTTTTCCGAATACAACAGTGTCAGTTAGGAGCTGACAGTCATACAAATACAAAGTAACAAAAAACACATTCACAAGGGGGTAGGCTTTTGGCACAACAGTTAAGATGTCACTTAAGAACCCAAATTCCACACTGAACTGCCTGATTTGAGTCCTGGCTACTCAACTTCTGATCCAGCTTCCTACTGATGTGTACCATCCGGGAGGCAGCAGATGATGGTGTAAGCACTTGGGTTGTTGCCACCCACAAGAGAGACCCAAATGGACTATGGAGTTGCAACCTCCTGGCTTTGACTTGGCCCAGTGCTGGCTGTCGCATGCATTTGAGTCAGGCAGTGGATGGAAGATATCACTTTCTGTCTCTCTGTTTTTCAAATAACATGAAATAAATAAATAAAAACTGTACTGTAAAATAAATCACCTTCACAAGGCTCTACAGTCTACAAGCAACTTTCACATCTGTTTTATCTCCCTGAGCCTCACCGCAAGGAAAGCTGACACTAGGAAGAGCTGGAGACTTGCCCAATGTCACTTGGCTAGTTGGTAAAGAAGCCAGCCATGAACGCCAACTACCTGATTCTTGGTTTGTCTGTTTCCTGGACTCAGCTCTTCCTTCCATCAAACAGGCTGATTATCGAGCAATGATGGAGATCTCCTCTCTGCCTCAGCCTGCTCAGTGATCAACCTGAAAAGGCACTGTCCAGTTGGCAACACTCTCCCAGCCATCCGCATGTTCTCATCGGCTAATATCAACACAGTGATTAAGTTTACTTTTAGGAAACTCCTGAACAGGAAACCAACCAGAATGTTCCAGCTGATTTTTTTTTCGGTCCTCGTAAATAGCTCATTACTACTGTCTTAGTTCATTTTCTGTTGCTATAACAGATTACCTGAGACTGAGTAATTTATAAAGGAAAGACGTTGATTTTGGCTCATAGTTGGCGGCGACTGAAAGTTCAAGCTCAGGCTGCTGCAGCTGGCGAGATACTCCTGCTGCGTCATAACATGTGGGAGAGTAGGACCAGCAGGCGGAGGGGGAAAACACAAAGTGGTCTGCTTTCGAGGTAATTGATCTGTTCCCACTAGTGTGAGATTAATCCTGCTTAAAGACCTGGTCATCTAGGAGCGGTCCCCCCACTTTTGCACACCACTGCTTTGAGGACTAATTTTCAAACACATGAGTTCTCAAGAATACAGTCACACCATAGCAGCTGCACCTGTAACCATTTTGGTACAGTGATGTGTGTGGGTGATTCACTCAGATGAAACAACTAGATGACCAGCTTTGATGCACTGTTTTCCATGATATACTATGGAGAATCTCTTCCACTTATTGGGAAGAGCTACAGTACAGGGGTTGAGTGGGGAGGCTCTTGTGGTCATGGCAATGTTCAGATCATAGGGCAGTGAGTTAAGCTGCGGCCTAAGATGCCAGCTCCTCATACCAGCATGTGTTGGAGTCTGCACCTCTTCCACTTCTGATCCAACTCCCTGCCGATGCACCTGGAAATCAGTGATGATGGCCCAGGTCCTTGGGCCCGGGCACCCACATAGGAGACTCAGATGGGCTTTCAGGCTCCTGACTTCTTTGTTGTCATTCTGGGAGTAAACCAGTAGATGGAAGATCTCTCTCTCTTTCTCTCCTGTCTGTCTGTCTGTCTCTCTCTTCCCCCAACCCTGCATCTTTCTCTGTAATTCTTTGTTTAAAAAGGTTCAAATCCTGGTCTTGTACTAGCTGTGTAACCCAGGTCATAGTACTCACTTATATAATGCAGATAAAACTGTAGCACATGTATCCTTAAGTTGAGAGAACTAAATGTGGTAAGCCTAAGGAGGGCTTGAAGCACTCAGCATGCGCACAATGAACACTAGCTATTATTGTTACTGGTGTTGTCATTGTTATTTATAACCTTGTAATGCACGTCACATTGTCCTCACTTCACAAACAAGGAAGTGCAGACTCAGACGTGAGTGATATTTCCTAAAGACTCAAAGTCTCGAGTGGCATTATGGGAATTTGTTTGCTAAAGCCATATGAAAGGCTAATTGGTGTCAAGCTAAAATCAAACACAGAGCAATGGAGGGGAGGGGGAACTCTGTGGGCCATATGAAGGGGCACTACACTAAATGTGCCAACTTCATACCTTTTGTAGGCAGGCATCCTTCAAAGATGGCCTACCACATTAAACCTGGATCACAACAAAACCAAACACATTTTTTCATTCCCCAGAGCCTATAAAAATTATGTTTATGATATACCATAGTCTATTGAGGGTGCAATAGCATTATGTCACAAAAGCAATCTACATACCTTAATTACAAAATATTTATTACTTAAAAATGCTACAAAATGACCATCTGAGCCTTCAGCAACTCAATCCTTTGCTGGCAGACAGCCTTGTCTCAATGTTTGTGGCTGCTGACTGATCAGGGTGAGGGTTTGCTGAAGGTTGGGGTGGTTATGGCAATTTCATAAAATCAGACCATACCATGTGCTGTGCTGATCAGCTAGACCTTCTGGATCACTTGCTGCAGCTTCTAACCGGCACTTGCTGCTTCCTCGTATACTTTCCACTGTGGAGACAATGCCTTTCCTTAAACCTCACGTACCAGCCTCTGCAGTCACCTTCCTCACCTCAGCCCACCCTCCTAGAAGTGAGGAGTTAGGGTCCTGCTCTGCATTGGTCTTCAACCTCTGGAAATGGCTGATTTGATCTTCCCAGACCACTTTCTGCACATCAACAAGAAGGCCGCTTGGCTTTCCTATCACTCATGTGTTCACTGCAGGAACGATTCTGACTTCCTTCAAGACCACTCCTTCTGCCTCCAACACTTGTCCGTTTGGCATGAGAGGCCTTAATCATTTCTGGCTTTAGATTTACAATGGGAAGCATGTGACTCCCTTTCACTTGAACACTGAGAGATTATTGTAGTATTATTAATTAGCATAATTTCAATATTGATGTGTCCAAGGGAATACAGAGGCCCAACAAGTGGGCACAATATGGAGGAATGCCAGAATACACACAACATTGATTGTTTAAATTCACTGTCTTATGTCGGCATGATTCGTGGCACCCTTCCAAAATGTCATAGTAACCAGAAAGTTCGCTGACCAACGATCACCACCAAAATAGATACAATAGTGAAAAGGTTTAAAATATTGCAAAACATCCCAAAATGCAAGGTAGTGACATGAAGGGATCACCCACTATCAGAAGAAAAAAAAATGGCATCAATAGACTTGCTCAATGCAGGGTTGGCACACATCTTCACTCTGTAAACAAGCTAAGAAAAATTCAATATGTTCAAGTGCAACAAACTGAAGCACAATAAAAATGAGGCATTCCTGTATTTAGGAGGTGACCGCTGTGGCTTCGTTTTTCCTGAGACAACCACAGAAAAATCAAAGAGGAGGACATACTTTGGATCATTTCTAGGACAGCTTCTGAGCTACTGGCCAACACTCGACATAATAAATCTTTTTTAAAATTTGAGAGCATATCAGTCATACGGACACAACCTTTTCTCCTTTAAGAGGTCTGGAAGTTAAGAAGACCGATAATAAGAAAAAATTAAACTTGACTATCTTCGATGAAGGACCAGCTACTGTTGTTATCTTGCTGCTTTGGTTTCCATCCTGCAGTGGTCAATACTCTAGTTAACAAGACAAGTCTGCTCGTCGCTGGTGTGGATTCTGTGACAATATCAAATTGGCATAAAAGTCTCTAAACCTATTCTCAGTTTCTGTTCTAACCTCTTCCCAGAGCACAATGAAGTCTGTGAACTGGCATGAACTGCTCATGTTTTCCTTCATATTGGCAGAAATATATACACATTTATTGTTCACTTCATCCAGACAAATCCAAAAGTGGTCCCAAAATTCATTTGGGAGCCTGGTGTTGTTAACAAGTTTATCATCATCTTCATCATCATCACCATCCTATTCTGCGACTGCAGAGTGTTAGCTGCTGTGATTAAGCCTGTAACCCCATGGCCAGAAGCCTCCAGAGCCCAGATACCACTTCTTAAGTCAACATTGTCCAGAACAGTTTGGGAAGGATGAAGGCGAAAGAGTTTTTCCTCCTGTGGTGCTATCGCCAGAGAGGATTATGTTGTCCGAAAGCTCCAGAAAAGCCCCTGACTCATCTGAAACTGGGTCCCGGACCTGCCCCCTACGTAAACATCCAAAGGAGAATTAGAGTGCTACAGTTGAATGAAGCCAACAAGGAGCCAGCCCACTGCCTTCTGGACAAAACCAGGGACCTTAGCAAGGAAGAAAACACATTGGCTATTAGGTAAGAAAGGAAGTGACTACCAGAGAAGTTAGGAAATCAGAGCACAGGAGGCTGAAGAAACTGCTTCAGGAGAGGTGTGCCCTTCTGCAAGGAGATAAAGGATGCACCCAAGTGTTTGATTCCTTACCCACTTAGTAACTTCCAAAACACAGACACTACCAGAAGTAGGTCTCTCATTTATTATCTCCTTAGCAAATTTTCAAGTTTGTAAGCCTCCCATTCCTCACTGCTAAAAAGAGACTTATACCAGGATATTCCTCAGGAATGTATTATTAGAATTTTAAGAGTTAATAGAGGGGCTGGCGCCATGGCTCACTTGGCTAATTCTCTGCCTGCAGTGCCGGCATCCCTTATGGGTGCCAGGTTCTAGTCCCGGCTACCCCTCTTCCAGAACAGCTCTCTGCTATGGCCCGGGAGGGCAGCAGAGGATGACCCAAGTGCTTGGGCCCCTGCACCCGCATGGGAGACCAGGAAGAAGCACCTGGCTCCTGGCTTCGGATCAGCGCAGTGCTGGCCGTGGTGGCCATTTGGGGAGTGAACCAATGGAAGGAAGACCTTTCTCTCTGTCTCTCTCTCTCTCATTGTCTATAACTCTACCTGTCAAAAAAAAAAAAGTTAATAGAATGCATTTAGAACAGGCATGGGACATATGACAAACCCTAAAAATTTGAGTTGCCATGGAACCCAGTGTCACTGTTAGAAAAACTGTGAGGTGTGAGAATTCAGAGATACCCAGGGCCACACGGGGAATTTTCTTCTCATAAATGTACAATAATAGATAGAGGAGCCTGTGGAGAGATATTTTATGGCAGTCACCCAAAAACAATGGAAATTCAGTAGATCCAAATCTATCTGATGGTTCAGATAAACCCAAGAAGCAGGGGTGAGAGCTATGGTGCAGCAAGTTAAGCTGCCATCTGCAGGACAGCATCCCATATGTGCACGTCCGGAGGGCCCCGGCTGCTCTGCTTCTGATTCAGCTCCCTGGTAATGGACTGGAAAACAGCGAAATGTGGTCCAAATGTTTGGGCACCTGCACCCATTTGGAGACCCAGAAAAAGCTTCTGGCTCCTGCTTTGGCCTGGCCCAGCTCTTGCTGTTGCAGCCAGTTGGGGAATGAACCAGAAGATGGATGGTCTCTTTCTCTGTTCCTCTCTCTCTCTCTTTCTTTCTCTCTCTCTGTAACTCTGACATTCAAATAAATAAATCGTAAAACAACAACAACAAGAAGCAGTGTGAGATTGCAGGTTCTGTGACATCTTGCTTCCCCAGGTCACTTTGGGGACCGAAGACAATCAGAGCTGAGATCTGTCCTTACAGATGGTGTGGAGATTGCAATGCTGAGCTATTTGCCTGCTAAAGAGCTATTCCAGGAAGCATGACCCAAGAGGCCTTTCAAAAATCACTAATAAGAGCCTCCACAACCAGCAGAAAATGCTGTTAGGAGTCCATAGATGCAGTAATACAGTCACCCAAAGCTGGGGCCACTGGTATCCTTTGTCACTGAGGGCCAAGACCCACAAAAGCAGGTGCAGTCAAAGGCTTCTGAGAGACAGTTCTGGGAACTGCCAAGGAACTGACTCAGATTATTTGAAGCAGCAGATGTTAAGTTGGAATGATTTTATTACTCAGAGGTCTCTGGTCCTACTCACCACCAATTCAGGGGATCAGAGTATAGGTCATTGAATAGCAAACTGTAGAAGAAATGGCACTGGGCTTGGAGTCAGAAGACCTGGGCTTGAATCCTAGATTTTCTAGTCTATGACTTTCAGTAAGTCCCTTAAACTCTTGAGTTACAGAAAATTTAATGGACCAAAGCACAAGGGTACGTCAAAAGATTCATGGTAAAAATGGAATTAAATGATAGTTGACATTTTCCATTAACTTTTTGAAGAGCCCTTATATATGAAAATTGCTGAGAACGTATTAAGTATCAAAGATATTGAAAACATTATAATCACGATTTTTCAATATATTCCTCAATGACAAAACAAAATAAACCATTTTTCACATGGAAACCATGTGGGAATATAGACCCAGAAAGTCTAGAGATGTCAAGCCAATTTGAAACCCTTAACAGTAGTCGGCCCCAAAGGATGAGGTTTGGAGAAAGGAGTCTCACTAATGAATAGGATCAGATTCAATCCTGTGATCTCAAGTCACTGGGCCTGGGCTCAAACCGTAAACATGGCCCAACTTTTCAGCTATTCAACGTGCTCAAATCTCACTTTGTTTCAAAGCAAAAAACCACGTGAAGGTTCCCAAAGAGGATCTTTCAGGGAAAACTGAAGCATAATGGATCTGTGGTTTATCTTATGTCAGGATAGCCCCTTCCAAAGTTCCTCCGGAAAACCAGAAGGCGGCAATATCTCAGCAGCTGGAGAGGACAAGTTATGAGCTGTGAGCACAGCTGCGTGTTGAGTCAGGACACTCTTCATGCACACAGATGGGTGCTCTGTCAGGGCAGCCACACTGCTGGCTTCCACCGCCAGTCTCGTGGACTTCCTGCACACGTCAGAGAAGTGCTGCTATCTCCTTGCCTTCCCTGCTTTGGGCACTATCTTTTCTGTTCTGGCCACCAGCGGTGCTTCTGACATACTCCATCTGCCTATCCACTTTGAGTTTCCACTGTATCCACATCTGGGATTCAGAAGCATTCAGTCTACTGTCAACAGACACCTCCTTTCACAAAACGAGGGAGAAAAGTCAAGAAGGGAAAGGATCCAAATACTACTGAAAAGGAAACAGAGACAGTTTTTTTTTTTTTTTTTTTTTTGGTCTTTCTTTTTAAATAGAGCTTTCCATTCTCCATGTGCTTTATTCTACAATTAGAAAGTGTGTTGTAGAAAGAATGTTATGATCACCCTCTAAGAATCTTGTTTTTGTAATGCTGAATGTACCATATGATATTAATTTGGAGAATGAAAAAAACAGGAAAGCAACTAGCAACTACAGCACAAAGAGTTCTGCAATATAGTGGTATGGGGTTTCAGAGACAAGAGGAATAAAAATGTGTATAAATGTTTTCAGGTACCAAGCTGCTGAAATTATTCAGTTCAAGTCCATAATGACTCTTGCCTAGATAATTGTAATAAAATGAATTGATCAACCTGCTTCACAACATTCCCCTTTTCTGATTCGCTCTCCAGGACAACTGTCACAACTCACAAGTTTGTTCATGCCCTTGTTCTGGTCAGAATCCTTTACCAGTCCCTAGTCACCTCCAGAACTAAGTTCTACCCAAAACGTGGGGTCTAAAGTTCCCTCAGCCATTGTCTCCAGGGCTGCACTGCACCCCCAGCCAGTGTCTGGAAATATCGGAGAAGGTTCTTTCCAACTGTCCAAATGACGAGGGACTACTCCCGGTTTGTAGGAGCCTGGTACCAGGGACACAGGTCTAGAGATGACTAAGAACTATCCTCAAGACACCAAATAGCAGAGCTATTGAGAAACTCCGACCCTGAATTTTGAGTTTTCTTTTCAACTCCTTTTTTCTCATATCCAATACACCAGCCATCTTGGCTGCTCTCATTTCCGAACTCTGGCTGCGCTCACACTAGACTCTAACCTGAAATGTTCTTCCTAACAGACTGACTCTTGTTCATTCAACCTAGTAAAACTAAAAAAAATAAAATAAAAATAAAAACTATCCCTGACTTCCAGTCCACACTAATTTCCCCCACAATGGCAATCCCAATCCCACATCACTGAGCTTACACTCTGCCTCAACACATATTATGTTCCACTTTGTACTGTCATCATTTTTCCAATTATTGTTTATAGCCATTGTCTATATTCTCATTAAACTAATGTCTTTTTGCTTATCACTTATTAAACTTATTTGGTGAAGTATTAACCCTTTTTCATGTAAAGGAAATTTAAAATACGCTATCTCAAAACCTTAAAAAAAGGACAAACAGAAAGGAGGATGAGAGAGACAGAGGGGGAGGGAGGAAGGGAGGAAGGAATTATCATTATGTTCATAGAACTGTATCTACAAATCACATTTAATCTGTTAAAAACTAATTAAAAATTTTTAAAAGTATTACCTTTTACAAAAAATAAAAAATACATAAATTCAGTTGTATCTCCACTACCAACGCACACATTCCCTGAGAATAGAGATTGTCTTGCCAGCTTCATATATCCCAGACACTGAGCCTCTTCATGCCTGGTACTTAGCAGATTTGTTGACTTTAATTGAATTAAACTCCCATTTTTTTAGAGAATTTTTTTCTATCAAATATAGATGTCTGTGGGGGCATTCTAAATTTTAATAAAACTACTAGGAACTTAATACATAAATTCATATTAGTTCATCATAGGCAAAGTATGTTTGAATAAATTTTAGAAATGATTGGTTTCCTGACCCTAATAAGGTTAAATGCCTTCAAAAAAAACAGCCAAAGGAGTTAGTCTTCCAAAAGTCACAAGATAAAGGAAAATGTGGGGTTTTTTTGGTGTTAACTAGTGAGACCTTTGTGTACACATAGCTCCTCAAATGACTAAAGTTTACAAATTTCATTTGAAATTAATTCAACTACCCCCACCAAAAAAAAATTTTAAGTCACCTTTGGACTGGAATGAAACACGGAAAATTTTAAATCAATGTACAATCTTTTTTTTTCTAGGAAGCTATGAGCAAATGAAAACAAGGTTTGGCAGGAGGGTTTTGCCACCTCTACCAGTGGACGGGTCACTGCCAGTGCCATACTTGTTGATGAGACATTTGGCAAAAGGCTCGCTGCAGAATACAGACTGCGACTTTATTTTGCTGCATATTTCATCTGTAAAGATTTCCTTTTCCAGTTACAAAGTTCTCCCAAGAGGGACATAGCTGCTTTTTGGAAACCTGTGAAGTATTGGCAAGTCTTGCCCTGTTTACCCTGGAAACTTGTGCTTGGATAGAATTGCAGTGTATGACCTGGTACAAGCATAGATGGATGTTTGATGCCTGCTTTTTCTCTTCATGTTGATTTGGAAATTATAAATCACAGAACCAGATCAAATAACTTTGATCTTTCTAGTTCATTCATTTATTGTGGCATAGGGTCATACCTGCACGGACTTGAAAATACCTTGGCAGATGACAGAGCATATGTTGTGATTAAGATTTAAGGGTTTGGTTCTGATTAATCTCCATGGGGTTTCCTGATAAGGGACTGGACTATCTGTAAGCAGGGGTGTTAACATCTGTATGCTTATGTGTTGTATCTGTCATGGGGAGTTATAAGATATTATATAACTTTGAAATTGCATTAACAGGTTTTGTCAGATTTTTTCTTTAATGAGAAAGAAAGGAATTAACTAACCCTGCCTGCTAGCAGATATGATCTGCTCTCTTCTAAATAACTGAAACATCTGGCCCAGGATTGTGTAACTGATTTGTTTTTATGTCTTTGAGAAACAGTTAACAGGCTAATTCAGGACCTCAAAATTCCTTGCCCAGATTACTGTGATAGTTTCTAACTTGATCCCAGACCACAGTTCTCACACCTTATCCTCCATCCATTTGCCACATTCCTACTGACACTGTCATTCAAAAACACAGACTAGATCACACTAATGCACTGGCTAAATCCCTTCAAAAGTTTTAGGAGAGAGTGCCAGGTTAACATGGCATGCAGAGTTCTGTCCTAGCCTCACCTCTTGCCTCATACTCTCACTGCATGTTCCAGCGTCACTAACCCATGTTATCACTCGGATGTGACTCTGCCTCTGAACCAGCTGCTCCCATGAACTCCTGCCCCTCCGATGGCCTGCTTCTTTTCACCCTCAGTTTACATGGCATTGTCTCCAGAAGCCAACTTGAACTATCTCCTCCAGGACCCTTGTAAGTGTCCAGGAATGCTAGTGCTTATCTCATAGCTATGACATGTTACTGTATTTTAATCATTTTTTTATCATCTGCCTTTTGCACTAGCAAGAAAATTACAAGAGACCACCTTCTCATACAGAGCCCAGCAAATATCCTTAAATGTAGAGGATACTCAATAATAAACAATCATTTTATGAATGAGCAAAAGCATGAATGAAGGAGTTACTTTTTGGGCTACATTATACTTGTTTTCTAATTACACCTTCAGGCATTGATATTTCTCAATGTTCCATTTTGAAAAGATCTCAATGAACAGGAATTATTTTTCCCACTCTACAAATTTGAGAAAACGAAACAGATTTAAGAGCCAAGTTGAATTCAAAGAATGTTTAAACTAACTAAAATAAATCAAAGACTGACACAAACCATTTAAGGACTTATTATTAATTTATTGGTGCAATCATCATTCAAATGATTGTGTGACCCTTTGCGCTGTGTAATTATATTGACTAATGAACAGTATCTGAAATAAAAATTTCAACCTACATTTGTGACCAGTAATTTTGTTCACTTATCCCATAGATATTGGTAATTTTAAGAATAAAATTAGAGTCAGCATTGTAGTGCAGCAGGTGAAGGCACTGTTTATGATGCTAGTACCCCATGCTGTAGCACATGTTTGGGTCCCGGATGCTCCACTTCCAATTCCACCCTCGCACTAATGTGCCTGGGAAGGCAGCAGACGATCACCCAAGCTTGGACACTTACCACCATCATAGGAGACCCCGATGGAGTTCACAGCTTCTGGCTTTGGCCCGACCAGTCCCACCCACTACAGCTACTTGGGTAGTGAACCACTGCATGAGATCTCTCTCTCTTTCTCTTTCTCTTTCTCTGGTTCTATCTCTATCTCTATCTCTCTGTCTCCCCACCCCATCACTCTACATTTTAAATAAAATAAATAAATCTTTAAATAAAGAATGAAATTATTTTAAATTCACTTGGATAAAAAAGAATATAATATTTGACTTGTTTCAGCTTTTTTAGTAAAAAAAATATATTTTTATTAACTTAAACCAGCAACCAGATTTGCAAATCACCATCAGACTTGAAAGAATCTGCTTGCAAGGTTTGTGACTTTCCATTAGTTTTCTTTTACTCTTGTGTGTGCATTGACAGATCAAAGAATCTTTTTTTCAAAAGTTTTACTTACTTATTTGAAAGAGTTAGAGAGAGAGAGGGACAGAGAAATCTTCCACCCGCTGGTTCACTCCCCAAATGGCAGTTATGGCCAGAGCTCGGCTGGTCCGAAGCCAGGAGCCAGAAGCTTCACCCTTGGGCCATCTTCTGCTGCTCTCCCAGGCACATCAGCAGGGAGCTGGATCAGGAATTGAACCATAGTTCATGTGGGATGCTGACACGGCAAGTGGAGGCTTTATCCACTATGCCACAGTGCCGATCCCAGCTCAAAGAATCTGATCTTTCATTTTGGTACCAATAAACTACCTTGGGTTCAAATCTTGTGCTTCCTGACGTATTATTCCCAAATTCCAAGAGATAAAAGTAGTGTTTAAAATTCCTCACTACAGAAAAAAAAAAATCTACAGAGTGTGATAGACTTTCTAGCCCCAAAATACATGCTAACCCATGAATGCACACTCAATGTGTGTCAATGTCTGGCCAATGTCTGAAACTACTTTAACAAACAGGGAATATACAATAAGAGAGAATGAGGCTTAAGATATTGAGATTATATTAGTCTCCCCTTAGCCATAATTAGATTGTTCAGGTTCAGTCACTCACATTCACCACAATCTGAAAATATTAAGTGGAACTTTTCAAAAACACACAATTCATAAATTTCAAATTATATATACTCTTTTGAGTAGCAAGATGATATCTGCCACCATCACACTCTGCTTTCCCAGGACATGAACCCTTCCTTTGTCCAGTGTATCTGCACTGTACATGATACCTGCCTGCTAAAAGCCTTCTTGGTTATCAGATTGACTTGCAGGGTATTGCATGTAGTGCCCATGTTTAAATAACCTTGATTTATTTAATAACAGCCCCAAAGAACAAGAGTGGTGACACTGGCAATTTTTATTTTTTATTTGAGAGGTAGTCACTGACAGAGAGAGAGGTCGTCCATTCTCTGGTTCACTCTCCAAATGATTGCAATGGCCAGAGCTAAGCTGATCTAAAGCCAGGAGCCAGGAGCTTCTTCTGGGTCTCCCACAGGGGTACAGGAGCCCAAGGACCTGGGCCATCCTGTACTGCTTTTCCAGGCCATAGCAGAGGAGAAGCAGGGGCAGGAACCAGTGTTTATATTGGATGCCAACACCACAGGCAGAGGCTTAGCCCACGATGCCACAGTGCCAGCCCTGACACTGGCAATCTCATTAGAGCATCTTGTAATACAAACATTCTATTGTTATAATTTTTCTATTTCCATTATTGATATTGTTATTCTCTTACTATACATAATATAAATGAAACTTTCCATAAAAGTGTATGCACATATTATCTATGAATATAAGATTCCATACTATGCATGGCTTTAAGCATATATGGGGGTTGGTCTTGAATTATCCTCTGTAGATAAAGAGGGGACTACTTTAGCCACTGGATTAAATTCACACAAAATATATTTATTTTCCAGGAAGTACAGGGCCAAATTTATTGTTCCATTGTAATAAAACTTTTTGAATTTGTATTTATTCACTCAATTATTTGAAAGAGAGAACATCAGAGAGAAAAAGAAGAGACAGACAGAGAGAAACAGATCTTCCATCTTCTTGTTCATTTCCCAAATGGCTGCAAGAGCCAGGCCTGGGCCAGGTCAAAGTCAGGATCCAGGAACTCCATCCTGGTGCAAATGGGCCCAAACACTTGGGTCCTCTTCTGCTGCCTTCCCAGGTGCATCAGCAGGAAGCTGGATCAGAAGCAGAGCCGCCAGGTCTAGAACCAGCACTCCAACATAGGATGCCAGCATGACAAACAGAGGCTGAACCCACTGCACCACAACACTGGTCCAAACAAAACTTTGTTCTTTATGCTTCAGTTAGAAAAGCTCCATCTCTCTTTGTATATCATTATGGGTTGAGTGTCTCTTTGTATCAAAATGGATGTAGCTGGAAGCCATTATACTTAGTGAAATAAGCCAGTCACAAAAAGACAAATACCATATGTCTCTCTGATCTGTGGTAACTAAGAGAGTACTTAAAATGTAATCTAGAGGAGTGAAACTGACACTTCGAGACGTAATGATTTTGAACACCCCTTGCCTTGATGGTCAAGGAACAATGTTTGTTTGGTTTTGTTCTTTTCTTCATTTTCTTCTTCATACTAATTGGTGAACTCTCTGCTTAGTATAGGGTTACTCTTATGAGTATAAAAATTAACTGAAAATTGATCTCTGTAAAAAATAAGAACAGGAAAGAGGGAGGAAAAAGAAAGGTAGGAGTATGGAAGGAAGGGAGGGAGGAGAGGAAGTATTATCATATTCCAAATGGGTATATATTACATGCATGAAGTTGTATTCCTTAAACAAAATTTAAAAAACATAAAAATTCTTCTTGTTAGCTAACATATTCCATATTTGTGCTAAATGAAAAATCATATTGCTGGAATATTTTAAATCAAAACATTTGGCTGGATTGGAGGGGGAGTTAAGGTGTGTTTATTTGTTTGAGATTCAGAAGCAGGAAAATTAATCTTATTCTTCGGAAATTGTATTTGCTCATTTTTAGAAAACCAACTGAAATGTTTGGAGCTTATAGATTCCTGTGTGAATACACTTGCATGAGATATGATTTTAGTGAAAGCTAGGAAAAATAATGAACTGAAGTTAAATGTGATTTTAAATAATTGTATGAACAACTGATGAAAGATTCTTAAATATTCCCTAGATGAACCGGGGAAGATAAACCTCTTTGGCATTTATAAGTCAAATAAATGACTCAAGATATATATATATATATATATATATATATATATATATAGAGAGAGAGAGAGAGAGAGAGAGAGAGAATGAGATATATATATACATATATATATATGTATATATATATACATATATATACCATTTCCACTTATCTGTCAAAATGGAGATTGTAGTGCATCCATATAATTTGGGAAAATCCATTGGTCAGAGAAGTGAGTACCAGAGTCTTAGTGTTTTCTAGAAATTCCCAAAAGAACTTAACAGTAAAGAGGAACTCCCCAACACCCTTTCTGGTATTCTATTCCATGAGCTTACTCCCATACCCTACTCTCCAGTCCAATCCAGCTCCTCCTCAACCACCCTATCCAATATCACCCACCCCACTCGTGCTCTGTCATACTGCCCTGCTTTCTTTTCTTCATAATACTGATCACTCTCTAAAATTACCTAATTGACTTATTCACCACCTGCCCTTGCTTCTGTCAGTATAAACTCATGAGAGCCTTGCAAGATCTCCAGAGTCTAAAACAGAGCTTGTCACATAGTAGGCGTTCTATAAACATTTATGGAATGAAGAACTATTGCCCACAAACATCTGAACTTCATTGCCTCTGTGTCATGCATTTAGTTTCCTCCACCCAGATAGGCTACAGTCATCCCTCCGTAGTCACAGGGATGGGATCCAAAACACTGCCTCAGACCCCCAACCGCCCAGATAGTAAAATCTGTAGATGCTCAAGTCCTTTAAATAAAATGGTGTTGTGGTATTTATATAAAACCTAGGAACATCCTCCTACATACCATAAATCATCTCTAGACTATCTATAATATCTAATACAATGTAAATGCTAAGCAAATAGTATTATGCTGTATTTTACAGAGTCAGGGCATAAAGATTCCATATAAATGCATTTTAAAATATTTTCAACGATTGTAGGTGGAATCCATCAATGTAAAACTCTTGGGTACAGAAAGCTGACTGTACTCTAGTCCCAAAATACTTCTCATGGCCCAAATAAAATTTCATAGCACTTGGGCCAGTATGAAGTCTCAGCCCCCCTCCCAGAGTAGATTATTAAGGGTGGTTTGCTTCTTCATACATACGCACAGACATTAGCACAGTATTACTCAGTAAGCATTTATCATATTAATGGATGAGAGTAATGTGCCACCAAATTTTAAATGTGACTTTACCTTAGCCAGAAATTTAACAAGAAAAATGGGCCTTAGGTTAATACAATGGAATGTCAGGAGAAATGTTTGTCAAAATGAAATTAAAGTCTGTTCTGATAAAAAATTTTTTTGATCCACATGTAATTTTTCATCATATGCATTCTTCATGAAATTTTTGAAAACCTTCCTCCCTAACCTAAATTTGCAAAATTATGATGTAAATTCAAGTCATTAGTTATCATGAGCTTATCAGATAATGCAACTGGATATTATTTCATCATATTAAGCTTAGTTGTCCTCTGCTGGTTCCTGGGACATATCCAAAACTTCCTACTGCATTCCAATGGAAGTTTGGAAAACAGAGGGGGGAAAAATAACAAGAACCAGAATCTTCCCAATCTTCAATCAATTTGCAAGGGCCTCCTGCCCACGGGCTGATGTCAGGCTGACCTCTACTCTGAGCCAGTCGGAGAGTCGGGCTTTGAACACTAGGCTTGATTTATGGAAGCAGAGAAATGTTTTTGCTCATCCCTGGCATGAAGGATCTCAGTACCAGGTCAGTCATTCCAGTCATACTCTTCTTTTGTACTACCATCAAATCCCTTTTCTGAGCTCCCATACCACACACGCAGTCTCTAACAGCCGATTCAGTAACGAGATAAGTTCTCTCCACCGCACTCTAAACAAGAATTCTCGTGAATTCTCGTGACTTACAAGGATGGCGGGTTTTGGTACAAAGCAGCAGCACTGAGTCTCAAGCCTTTTCTCTGTGTCACTTCTGACTTTCATAACATAAAAGTACACCCTTTTCATTTCAAGGTGCTCCCTGAAGTCTCTGACTAGGTCTAGGGGCAAATGAAATTTGTGGATGATGCCATGGTTTGTACTTCTATCTTTTGAGAAGTGTGAATTGTTGAGTTACAGATTGGCCAATAATTTCCAACACTCATTTTGTGTTATATAAGTCAGCTGTCACCCACTACCCAAAGGGTGTCATAAAATTCTTAAGACTAAATTAAGTCAGATTTCTCTTCAAATTTCTGAAATAAATATGAGACAGTACCATTCCCTGAAACAAAACATAGTAAAAGTTGCAATACCTCTGAACAGATGAAACTACTACTCCCTAAGACAGACCTAGTCCATTCATGATGATTTCTCAGTTTCTTGCCATAGGTTTCAATGTTTCATGATACTAATAAATGAAATCATATTTGCTACATTCATATTCTTTGTATTTTAAAACATTTAGCCTTGGGTATTAGAAACCTGACATGTGGGAAGGCTACACAGTGAACCACTAGGAACTGCATTTATAACATTAGTCATAATTGAATTATTAATTTACTATTAATAATTTATTGAGCAATTAATTCCAGTGTTTAGGTAGGCTTGATGATAGAAGACAGTGCAAGGGTTACTCTGTAGTCAAGGTGAAGGGATGCATTTTCATTGACACAAATCTGTTACACCTATGCTACTGAGAGGCAGGCAGGAGGAGTATGGCTTATTCACAAAACTACCTTAAATAGGGTTTCAACACCCTACACAAGTTAGCAAGTGGAGAAGACAAGGAAAGTTTCATTGACAGCCTCAGTCCTAACTGAAAATTCACAGAGCTGAGAGGTATTTTTCTTGGTAGCAGTGGACTCAACACAAATAATGTTCAGTATTGAATAATATTCAGAATGTATTACTTAGTATTTATTTAGGATTTATTATGTGCCAGGAATTTTTCAAAATCCTATACCCTTTAGTCATTTAAACCAGAGAACAAGCAGATTTAGGTAACAGTCACATGAATGAGGAAAATGATGGTAATCCAAGAGATTGAGTTACTGCCAACAGTAACCTGAAAATGCTGGTAGACCAATCAAGATCCACACAGACTGATGCTGTCAAGGTGAATTCAATTCCTGTGTCATCAATACAAGAAGACATTCCATACTTACCAAAATCAGAAACATTAAAATCATCTTGGAAAAACTGTACAGCAGTGTGACAATCACATTCCTATTAAACATGGTAAATATAAAACATACGGATATTCCTCACTTGTATTTAAGGAGTGGTTACACATACCCTTCTTGGGGGCTGGATGTGGCATCTGCAAACAGGTAGGCAAAAGAATAAATCAATCAAGCTCCAGGCTCCTGGCTTCAGATCAGCCCAGCTCCAGCCGTTGTGGCCATTTGTGGGGTGAACCAGCAGATGGAAGGTATCTTTTCACCTCTGCCTCTAATTCTCTGTAGCTCTGACTTTCAAATAAACAAACAAGTCTTTAAAAAGAAGAAGAAGAAATGAATCAATAAGATATCATTAAATTATTGCAAAAAGATATCATTGACATGATATCACAGCAATTATGAAAGCTCTGGGGTGTTTTAAAGAAATATTGCTCTTTTGCTGGCATCGCAGCTCACTAGGCTAATCCTCTGCCTGCAGTGCCGGCACCCTGGGTTCTAGTCCTGGTCGGGGCACCTATTCTGTCCCTGTTGCTCCTCTTCCAGTCCAGCTCTCTGCTGTGGCCCAGGAGGGCAGTGGAGGATGGCCCAAGCACTTGGGTCCCTGCATCCACATGGGAGACCAGGAGGAAGCACTTGGCTCCTGGCTTCGGATCAGCACGGCACACCAGCCATAGCAGGCATGCTGGCCGTAGCAGCCATTTGGGGAGTGAACCAACAGAAGGAAGACTTTTCTCTCTGTCTCACTGTCTAACTTTGTCTGTTAAAAAAAAAAAAGAAAAGAAATATTGCTCTTTCAAACTCAGTCATTTCTTAAGAATAACACCTACATTTATGGCCAGCAAAATTATTTTAGACAATGTGAGGAGCTATAAGCAGTAAACAGCTGATTAGTGCTCAATAACTGGTTAATTATTAATTATTTTCTTTTTTTAATTTGAGTTCTCATTTCCTTTTTATTCATCTTCCAAATGTCTCCTCACTGCATCAGTGTGGTAATTACAGGCACTCCCTCCAAGGTAGGCATGCCAAGCTGAGGCACCTAGATTGGTGAATCCTGATAGACTTGGCAGAAACAGCCACAATGACAGAGATGACTTCAAGGTGCCAGCTCTAGGGGGTCGTAATTTGAAAACCAATGCTTTGAGCCTATCAGAGCCTCAGAATCATGTGTGTGTGGAAACAAATAAAATTCAACTATTTCAGCAACGGAAAATATCGCAGCTCTTACTAAACTTCTCACTGGGAACAGTAATACTCAAATGCCTATGTTAGCAGTCAAGATAAAAAATATAAGGAACTGCTTATCTTACAAGATGTAGATTTAATATTTCAGTTAAGGAGATAATCACATGAAATGTGTCACTTTTAATTTATTCAATTACTTAGACAATTCTATAGCCTTAACTAAGTATCTTGTTCTGCACATTGGAAATACAGGTGTTTCATTAATATTGATTTATTTTTATAAATTTAAAAACTGAACTAAAGCAGCAATGGTAAATTATATAAATATATGTAATCATCTAGAAGCAGTATAAAGACTCTTGAATTGGAGACGCGCAGAATCTTAATCACATCTTCAGATAACACCTTTGTTAACAGTACACAGTAGCTAACAAAATAACAAAAATAACTTTTCTTATTTTTAATAAGTTCATAGGCTTAGTCTCACAACACAGCATTTTAGCATGTACTATCTTGCTCATGCCAATGATCATACAAACTAATAAAATTACAAAAACAACCAATATTTTATTACTAAGATCCACTAAGACAACATGTCATCATTCTAACCTATATTTATTTATAAAAAGTATGAGAAACAACAATAATAATGTTGAATTATATGATATTACAATTAGGACAGCAGAGATTTAGCATCCAGATTAAACTGCCTATACTAAAAAAGAAAGTGATGACATAAAATCTTCCTGAGGAAAAATGTCTTCATTACTTCTTTCTTCCTTTCTTTCTTTCAGACAGATAATCATTACTGAGTATCTATAAAACAGGGTGACACATGCAATACTTCCAACTTTTGATAAGTTAATATATTAAGTACAGTTATTTGTTCATAAATCTATTATGAATACAATAAAATTATTGTTCTGCTTGGATAAACGTAAAACACACACGGAATGAAACTCCTGAGAAAATACCATACGGCTTCCTCAAAACGCTGTCACTGGGATGCATCTTTATGTGTAGAAAATATGCATTAAAAAAGTGTGAGTGATGGACTGTGTTAGCAACTTACTACAAAATGGTACAAAAGGACAAAAAAAAAAAAAACCCTGCCCTGTATTGGTGCCTTTCCTCTAAGTGTAAGATTCCCTTTTCAGGACAGATTTTTTTAAAGATTTAAAAGGACAAAAGGAACAGGCTGAAAACTGCACCCTGGGAGACTTTCGAACACATCTGCTGAAGAATTAAGCCTAAGGCTCTAAGGTCCTGTTGCTTCTCCTTCCATGGGATAAACACTTTATCATTGTAGAGCCTTTGCATTCGCTGTTCCCTTGGCAGAAATGTGTGTGTACGTTTCTCTCACTGTACTTAGGTCCCTGCTTAAATGTCAAGTCCTCCAGCAGTGCAGCCTTCCATCACTCTCATCCCTTTCCCTGCTGCAATAGACAATCAGGCAAATGTGCTTTGGACCATTGTGTTTGAAATAATGAAAAGCAATCCATGTGTAATAGAGTCAGCATTAAAATGGCTCCATGACACAGACGCTGAAACGAATTGCAGCATTACTCATCCTTACACATGAATGAAGAGTCTATTTCTAGTCATAATAACATTTACTGCTTTGGAAACTATTTCCATCTTAATATTAAAGGGTATTTCTTTTATTAAAAATCTCTTGGAGATCCAATGACATTTGCTGATTGAATTTGAAAGTAAAGGACAAGAAGATGTTCCCTCTCACATACTGTATTTGTGGGTTTTAGAGTTAGACAGACGAGGCTTCGAATCTCAGGTGCGCAAGTAATTAACTGCGATTATATCTCTGAAACTGCTCTCATTAAAAGCACAAAACAAAAATTCTTCTGCTAAAAACATGTTATTTATTTGAGAGTACGAGAGAGACGGAGACAGAAAGACAAAAAGCTCCCAAGGGTTCACTCCCCAGATGATGGGAGCTGGGCCAGACCAAAGCCAGAAGCCAGGACCTCAATCCAAGTCTTCCTGTGGGTACAAGTTCTTGTGGGAGACAAGTACTAGAGTAATCAACTGCCTCTCTGGGGCTACAATAGCAGGAAGCTAGAATGGGGACTTAAACCCAGGTACTCTGATATGCCACGTGGGCCATATGTCTACCCCCTCAAATCTACTTTTGATTCAGACGGAAACATCCAAGTTCTTGTGCTATCAGGCCACTCTAAGTCATCTGATGCTGAAGATAACTTTTCCCCCAGTAATTCTGATTCCTTTTTCCATTTTTGGCTGCACCTTGTCAATCATCTTTGTAGACCCTTCTTTTGCCTTTCAGATGCCAATGTTCCTCTACAAAGACACCACTTTCTCCTCACTCAGAATTCTTTCTTGCTGCTGTTCCCTTGTCCAATGTTCAGACTTCCAATCTATTAACTTATCCTATAGCTGTCTCTTATAAGACACATAATATGTATATACGTATGTATGTGTACATACACATATTTACATATATAAATGGACAAAGGATTTCGAGAGCTATTTATTCAAAGGAGACATACAAATGGCCTGTAACTACACAAAAGATCCTCAATAACATTAGTTACTAGAGAAATGTAAATTAAAATCACCATGAGATACCACTCCATATCCACCAAGATGGCTGTCACCAAAAGGTAGATAATACCAATGTTGGTAAGGTTATGGAGAAGTTGGAACCTTCAATATACGAATGTTAAATGGTACAGCTTCTTTGGAAAACTGTTTGGTACATCCTCAAAATAGTCCTCTATAATCCACAACTCAATTCCTAAATATATACACAACAAAAATGAAAAAAATGTCTAGACAAAATCTTGTATGTGAACATTCACAACAGTAGTAATCATAATAGCTAAAAAAAAAACCTAAAATCTAAATGTCGAAAATATGGTAAACCCAAACAACAGAATGTTATTCAGCCATTAAACAGAGCAAGTTACTAATATGAGCTATAACATGTATGAACTTCATTATGCTAAATGAAATAAAACAGACACAAAAGGCCACAAGGTATATTATTTTCTTCATATGAAAAATACAGAATATTCAAATCAATGGAAACAGGAAGTAAACTAGTGGTTGCCTAGGTCTCAGGGCATTGGGAGGGGAGTAGTTTGGAGGTAGGAAATGACTGTTGATGGATAAGGTATTTCTTTTTGGGGAAGAAAAGAATTCTGAAATTAGATAGTGATGATGATTCCACACCCTGTGAATATATCTAAAATCACATTGAGTTGTACAGTTTAAGTGACTGAATTGGTTTAGAAATTGTACAATTGGGCAGTTGCTGCAGCACAGTGGGTTAAAGCCCCAATCTGCAGTGCCAGCATTCCATATGGGTGCCAGTTTGAGTCCCGGCTGTTCCACTTCCAATGCAGCTCTCTGCTATTGCCTGAGAAAGCAGTAGAAGATGGCCCAAGTGTTTGGGCTCCTGCACCCACGTGGGAGACATGGCAAAAGCTCCAGGATCAGGGCTTCAGATCAGCCCAGTTCTGGTTGTTGTGGCCATTTGGGGAGTTAACCAGCGGATGGAAGACCTCTCTCACTGTGCCTCTGCCTCTCTGTAACTCTGCCTTTCAAATAAATGAATAAATCTTAAAAAAAAAAAAGAAATTATACAATCAATATCAATTTCCTTTAAAAAAGAAATTCTACCAAAATCTTGTTAACAAATACTGGTTAGAAACACACTTGATTGCAAGCATCAGAGAGCTGATATCAACTTAAGCCAAAGAGGGGCTACTTTCTTCATATCACAAGTTCACACTACATAGTTGATCACTATTAGTCCTGCTGCTCCATAACAGCTTCTCAGGTTTAAGCCACAGATCTTTGTGTTTAGCACTTGATGATTGCAAAATAGATGCTGCTGCTCTAAGTATCAAGATCAAAACTATGACAATGGGCAGGGTAGGGAGGAGAGGGGAGGCAATACCAGTCACTCCGGTCTCCTGTTGTTATGAAAGTAAAAGTTTTCTGGGGCCTGCACCGTGGCTCACTCTGTTAATCCTTCGTCTGTGCTGTCAGCATCCAATATGGGCACCGGTTCTAGTCCCGGTTGCTCCTCTTCCAGTCCAGCTCTCTGCTGTGGCCCGGGAGGGCAGTGGAGGATGGCCCAAGTCCTTGGGCCCCTGCACCTGCATGGGAGACCAGGAAGAAGCATCTGGCTCCTGGCTTCGGATAGGCGTAGTGCCGGCCGTATCGGCCATTTGGGGAGTGAACCAAGAGAAAGAAGACCTTTCTCTCTCTCTCTCACTCTCTCTCTCTCACTGTCTATAACTCTACCTGTCAAATAAATAAATAAATAAAAAGAGAAAGCAAAAGCTTTCCAATATGCAACCAGCAGATGCCCACTTATATCTCATTGGCCAGAATTGTTTAATAGCAAGGGTGCATTTATTTTTTTTAACTTTTATTTAATGAACATAAATTTCCAAAGTACAGCTTATGGGTTACAATGGCTTCCCCCCCCCATAACTTCCCTCCCACCCGCAACCCTCCCCTCTCCTGCTCCCTCTCCCCTTTCATTCACATCAAGATTCATTTTCAATTCTCTTTATATACAGAAGATCAGTTTAGCATATATTAAGTAAAGCTTTCAACAGTTTGCACCCACACAGAAACACAAAGTGTAAAATAGTTTCAATACTAGTTATAGCATTAAATCACAATGTACAGCACATTAAGAACAGAGATCCTACATGAGGAGTAAGTGCACAGTGACTCCTATTGTTGACCCAACAAACTGACACTCTTGTTTATGGCATCAGTAATCACCCTAGGCTCTTGACATGAGTTGCCAAGGCTATGGAGGCCTTTTGAGTTCGCTGATTCTGATCATATTTAGACAAGATCATAGTCAAAGTGGAAGTTCTCTCCTCCCTTCATAGAAAGGTACCTCCTTCTTTGATGGCCCCTTCTTTCTACTGGGATCTCACTCATGGAGATCTTTCATTTAGATCGTTTTTTCTTTTTTTTTTTTTTCCCAGAGTGTCTTGGCTTTCCATGCCTGAAATACTCTCATTGGCTTTTCAGCTGGATCCGGATGCCTTAAGGGCTGATTCTGAGGCCAGAGTGCTGTTTAGGACATCTGCCATTCTGTGAGTCTGCTGTGTATCCCGCTTCCCATGTTGGATCATTCTCTCAGCAAGGGTGCATTTATTTATTTATTTTTCACAGGCAGAGTGGACAGTGAGAGAGAGAGACAGAGAGAAAGGTCTTCCTTTTACATTGGTTCACCCCCTAATGGCCACTGCGGCCGGCGCACCACGCTGATGTGAAGCCAGGAGCCAGGTGCTTCTCCTGGTCTCCCATGCGGGTTCAGGGCCCAAGCACTTGACCATCCTCCACTGCCTCCTGGGCCACAGCAGAGAGCTGAACAGGAAGAGGAGTGACCAGGACAGAATCCAGCACCCTGACTGGGACTAGAACCCGGTGTGCCGGTGCCACAGGTGGAGGATTAGCCTATTGAGCTGCGGCGCCAGCCAAGGGTGCATTTAAAAAGTGCTTATCATGCTACCATCCTGAAGTAGGACTCCTGTAGGCAATGCAGAAGGAGGAAAAGGATGCCAGGAAGAGAAATAATAGAAAATGTCACAACATTTCTCTTCATGTACATATGCACCTTGAAAACTCTACTAACACATATTGGCAATCTTCGTTTTAAAACACACAAAACTGATATCAGTAGTTGGCCCTTGAAAGAAGCCAATCACCTCCCTTGTCCTTTTATCAACCCTCCCCTGTCCACAGGGGTAGCTTTCTCATCATGAAGACCACCTTCTGGAAGTTTCACTTTTTAGTATCTGGAAATCTCCAGACAGTTTGTGTGTTGAAAAAAGAAAAAATGTAAATAAAGTGAAAAAGTCCCCACCACGTGTAAAGTGTTCTCCAATTTTATGAAGAGGAATATAATCTGATTTCTTTTGCCATAATCCACTTGCCTCATACGTCCTAACCGTACTCCCCCAACACATACCTTCCACATTTGAATGTGTGCGCGCACACACACACACACACACGAACACGCACACTTTCCCTATTCTCTGCACAGTCCCCTTCAATCTCTTAGGACTTTTCTCTTCACCTCGTCCTTTTCAGATTTATTCAGAGGTGCACCCCAATATTTTAGCCATGTTAAAATATTCTAACTTTATTTTTCTAAGTAAAATGCTGTGTGACAGTGGGTCACTTCTTGTTTCACAGGTAGCGAACTCCCCAGAGAGCACTGTGCTTCAGCTCTCCTTGTGGACCTGATGGCTTCCACCATGCTGCTTGGGAGCTATCATGTTCCAGACACTGTGGTAAATTTTTTAAAATTTACTTTATTCATTTGAAAAAGCAGAGTGATGGAGAGGGATGGGAAGACAGAGAGAAAAAGAGATCTTCCATCCACTGGTTTGCTTCCTAAATGGTCACAAAAGCCATGGCTGGGCCAGGTTGAAGCTAGGAGCCTAGAATTCCATCCCAGTCTCCCACCGAGGCCGCAGGGGCCCAAGCACTTGGGCCATCCTCTGCTGCTTTCTCAGGTGAATTGACAGGGAACTGGATTGGGAGTAAACCAACGCTGCTATCTCAGGTGTTGGCATCACAGGTGACAGCTTAGCTGGATACACCACAATGCCAGCCCCATGTAGTAAATTCTTTGTGTGTGTGTGTGTGTGTGTGTTATGACTGATATTCTTTTCTTTAGAAAACTTTTATTTAATAAATATAAATTTTGAAAGTACAACTTTTGAATTATAGCAGTTTTCCCCCTATAACCTCCTTCCCACCCACAAACCATCCCATATCCTACTCCCTCTCCCATCCCATTCTTCATTAAGATTCATTTTTAATTATTTTATGTACAGAAGATCAACTTAGACTATACTAAGATTTCAACAGATTGCAAATGTGGTAAATTCTTAAGCCACATTGTCACTTTTGCTCACATGACCCTCAGAGGTTAGTATCCCAGATCCAGAGTAGCTAAGTAACTTTCCTATGCTCACACAATTAGTTTCCTGCAGGCCTGAGAACTGAAACCACATCTTTCTAATTTTAAAACCTACATACACTGTGTGTGAGAGGAAACAACTCATCTTCTACTTGACTTTCCAATCCAATCAGCAAATGTCATCAGACCTCCAAGAGACTCTAAATAAAGGTAATGTTCTTTAATATGAGATAAAAATAGTTACTAAACCAGTAAATGTCATTATGTCTGGAAATAGACTCTTTATTGATGTATAAGGATGAGTAATGCTACAATTTGTTTCAGTATCCGTGTCAGGGAGCCATCTTAATGCTGACTCTATTACCCATGAATTTCCTGTTGTTATTTCCAACACAAGAGTCAAAACACAGATTCGCATACAATTTATGTTTCTAAAACCAAATATCAAATGTATTTACAAGATAGTTTAAAATAATCATTTAGATCATTCAAATAATTATATAACATCCTGATTGATTTATTTTTAAAACCTACTCTATTTCTAAATATAAATTCACTGAATTTTCATAAGCCCTTCAATTATAAAGGAATTTCAAGTCCTTGAAGGGTAATTAAATAGAATGTCTTGGTGGATTTTTAAAAATCATTCGAAGACCAGAGATTTAGTTTGGTATATTTCATAAACTCATAATGTGTGATGCGGATTCTTTTATTCCTCAAGATTGACAAGTTTACAATTGCTTTATTCTTTTTTTTTTTTTTTTTTTTGACAGGCAGAGTGGACAGTGAGAGAGAGACAGAGAGAAAGGTCTTCCTTTTGCCGTTGGTTCACCCTCCAATGGCTGCCGCGGCAGGCGCGCTGCGGCCAGCGCACCGCACTGATCCGATGGCAGGAGCCAGGTGCTTCTCCTGGTCTCCCATGGGGTGCAGGGCCCAAGGACTTGGGCCATCCTCCACTGCACTCCCTGGCCACAGCAGAGAGCTGGCCTGGAAGAGGGGCAACCGGGACAGGATCGGTGCCCCGACCGGGACTAGAACCCGGTGTGCCGGCTCCGCAAGATGGAGGATTAGCCTAGTGAGCCGCGGCGCCGGCCACAACTGCTTTATTCTTAGAGTACAGTTTACTTTTGATATCTCTTGTTATACCACATTTTATCACTTTGTAGGAAACAAACTCTAAGAGGAGTAAAATAACGCCAAGACTTTCCAATAACCTTCCCCAGAAAAGTTATTTCTAATTGGCTAATCTGGAACTGAAGATGTTCTTTTACATGGGAACATGGTTTATAACGTGAGTTGCCAGGTCAGCCCACAAAACTAACAAGAAAGAATCTTCCATCAAACAGGCTGCAAAAGCCGAGGCTGGGCCAGGCTGTGAAGCCAGGATCCTGGACCTCTATCAGGTCTCCTATGCGGGTGGCTAGGACCACAGTATTTGAACCACCATCTAATGCCTCTCAGGGTACACACTAGCATGGAGCTGGATCTGAAGAGGAGTGGGAAATCAAACCCACGCATTCTAATATGGAATTCGGTTGCCCAAAGCAGCATCTTAACTGCTGTACCAAACGCCCATCCCAGTAAATATTTCTTGAACATAATCTACACCCTTATACCTTTCTTCACCTCATACCTAGTGAGCAAAAAGAGGATCCTGTCACACAGAAACCACAGCTCAGAATCCTCCATATGGAGTCCAAGAGTGCAGATTGTTGGACAGTGTGTTAGTCACATCTCTTCATGACAAACACCAGAAACCAAATACAAATTAATTTAAATTAAAATATAATTTTAGAAAGAATATATTAGCTTGTATACCAGAAAGGTCCAGGCAGAGAACTATTTTCAGACCTCAATTGACTTGAGGGCACAAATGATGGGTTCAGGCTTCTCTCCACTCCATGGTTTGATTCTGCTGCCTTCCAGAGACTGGTCTTCTCTTCTAACCACAGTCTTCCTCCCTGTGATAGGGAAAAATGGGACTGGCAATCCAAACTCACATACCACAGCACCATGAGACTGAAGAGAGGAGATCGTCTTCTCCCACCTATCTCAGCAGAGAAATACTAATTTGGGTTGACAGTTTGGCCAACATAGTAGCACCTCTAGGAAAGTTGGGGTGTAAAATACAGTGATGACAGTTCTTATAGAACACCATAGGAATAGAAAAACATGGCTCCCAAGAGTGATAGATTTGGGAAACACTGTGCTAAATGCCAACTCCTCTTTACTTATTTTCATGCTTTTCAATCTTGACTCTGTCAAATCTTCCATCTCATCCCCAAAATTATGGACTATGGAAGTTATTCTACTAAGATAATTTTAGATGAGATGGAACTATTTTGGAAGTACATGAAACTGTGCATGTTTATCTAACTGCAGTGGGAAAAAATGCCTCCAAGAACAGACTGATGTCAATGCATCACTATAATTTTCCTGAAACTGCATGTTTTTTACTAAACACATCATTACCTTCTACAACCAGAGACAACCAATGACTGTTTTAACACTCCGTTAAATTCCCCATCTCCACTTCTCATGTTTCAATGCTCCACCCTTCTTGAAAAGTAAACTTCATTAGCAAAAACGGCCTTTATATTGCAAAATGGTGTCTGAATTTCATAGAAAATACATTGATTGATGTGTGCTGTCTGCTTTGAATATAAGATTTGTGCTATGGGGGCTGGCATTGCGGTGTAACAGGTGAAGCTGCCGCCTGTGGTGTAGGCATCCTGTATGGGCACCAGTTTGTGTCCCAGCTGCTCCATTTGTGATGCAACTCCCTGATGTTGGCTTGGGAAAAAAACAGCAGAAGATGGCCCAAGTGCTCAGGCCCCTGCAACCCACGTGGGAGTCCCGGAGGAAGCTCCTGGCTCCTGGCTCCTGGCCTGGCTCCGCCCTGCCTTTTGTGGTTACTTGGGGAATGAACCAGAGGACAGAAGATCCCTCTCTTTCTTTCTCTCTCTCTCATTCTGTATCTCCCTCTCTCTGTAACTCTTTCAAATAAATAAATAAATCTTAATTAAAAAGATCAATGCTACAGCATAAAAATTTAGTATGTTACTGAATCCAAAGTAATTTTCAACCGTAATAATTCTTTAGTGATGAAGAAACTGTTTAAAGTATTTTGCATTCTAATATGACAGCCTGTTATGTGCATGAACAATTGCCCAACAATCTCAATCAATCTCTCTCTTTCTCTCTCTCTCTCTCTCTCTCTCTCTCTCTCACACACACACACACACACATGTAAACAGCATATTTTCTATAAAGTTTGGATATTTAAAACCAGGAGGTCTCCTTCACCAGGGGCATCCTTCTTGTGCATGTGGCCTCATGCTGTGCTGCCAAGTCCTGGCTCCATTGAACAAGCCAGCAAATCCCTTGCACACCCAAGGATTGCATCCCATTGCTAAGACAGATTCCAAGATTCCAATGTCCTGAGCAGAAAAAAAAAAAGTGGGTAGGGGGGCTTTCCAGGGGCCAGTGCTGTGGCTTAGTGGGCAAAGCTTCTGCCTGTAGTGACAACATCCCATACGGGCACCAGTTCATGTCCTGGCGGCTCCTCTTCCAATCCAGCTCTGTGCTATGGCCTGGGAAAGCAGCAGCATACAGCCCAAGTGCCTGGGCCCTTGCACCCATGTAGGAGACCCAGAAGAAGCTCCTGGCTCCTGGCTTTGGATCAGCTCAGCTCTGGCTGTTGTGGCCATGTAGGGAGTGAACCAGCAGAGGGGAGACCTTTCTCTTTGTCTCTCCCTCTCTCTGTCTGTAACTCTACCTCTCAAATACAAAATAAAACCTTTTTTTAAAAAAAATGGGGTGGGGGTTTCTTATTTGCTAAGATTCCTTTTGTGATTAACATTGTGTGTCTGGTGACTCTCAGCTGTGTCCCGGAGGGTACTTCCTGTCTGTGGTTTCTCCCTTGTTGTTAACACATGTGACCTGAACACAATGCGCAGTTCATCTACCAGAGGAAGAGGGATATCTTCCAAGTCCTGGTAGTCCCATCTCTACCCAGTCATGTTCATTATCATCCTTGTTGAGAAAGGACAGTAAATTTTTTTTTTATTATTTATTTTTGACAGGCAGAGTGGACAGTGAGAGAGAGAGAGAGACAGAGAGAAAGGTCTTCCTTTTCCATTGGTTCACCCCCCAATGGCCGCCGTGGCCAGCGCTCTAAACGTGGCCACTCCTGGGAGTGTAGGGTTGATATGCAAGCAGGAGTCAAGTTACTCCCGTAAAGGCACTGAGAATTGTCTGGGGGTGTCTTCGGGGGCAGGGAGAAGTTATTATTGACAAGAGAGTTATTTGCAGATTGCAGAGAGAAATGAGGGATGTTAGTCACTGGGCCATGTGCAGAGTCAGAGGGGGCTGCCGTATATGTATTTGCTGCCAAAAGAGAAAGGCAATATAGTCATCACAGCCCCACAGGCCTGATGGGATTCAGTCTAGTACTCTGGCAATGATTTTGGAAAAAATTTACTGTCCTGGCCAGCGCTGCGGCTCACTAGGCTAATCCTCAGCCAGCGGTGCCGGCACACCCGGTTCTAGTCCTGGTTGGGGCACCGGATTCTGTCCTGGTTGTCCCTCTTCCAGTACAGCTCTCTGCTGTGGCCTGGGAGTGCAGTGGAGGATGGCCCAAGTGGCAGTATCTAAAAGTAAGTGCCTCTACTTGGACCATGCCTCACCTAAGCTAAGAAGCGAGGGGAGATAGTACTTTTCAGAATTCAAACCAAAGGCTGCAAGCTCACTCCACCAGACTCCTCCTCAGGCTGAGGAGAAGTGGTTCTAGGGAAGAATAATTAAATACTAACTTTTGGTTTAAAACAGTTTAACGAGGGGGCAGGCAATGTGGTGCTGGAGCTTAAGCCACAGTTTGGGACATCCACATCCCATATGGCAGTGCTGGTTTGAGTCCTGGTTCCTCTGCTTCTATTCCAGCTTCATGCTATTGTGCACCCTGAGAGATAGCAAGTGATGGTTCAAGTATGTGAGTCCTACCAATCATGTGGGAGAACTAGATGATGGGTTGCCTGGCCCCTGGCATCCACCTGGTTCAGTTCTGGCTGTTAAGGCCATCTGGAGAGCAAACAAACAGATGGAAGATCTCTCTGTCTCTCTCTCTCTCCCATGCAAACAAATAAACATTTTTGAAAAAAGACACAGGATAATGAGTAAACTAACCATCGATTTAAAAGACTGAGAAAGAGATATTTTCTCAGAAGAGATAGAAATTCTGACCTATTCTGACTGAATGGCTCATTCTTTCTTTCTTTTTTTTTTTTTTTTTTTTTTTTTTTAATTTAAGACAGAGTTACAGAGAGAGGTAGAGAAAGAGAGAGAGGGGTCTGCGATCTGCTGGTTCACTTCCCCAAACGGCCACAACAGCCAGAGCTGAGCCAATCTAAAGCCAGGAGCCAGGAGCTTCTTCCGGGTCTCCCACATGGGTACAGGGGCTCAAGAAGTTGGGCCATCTTCTACTGCTTTCCCAGGCCATAGCAGAGAGCTGGATCGGAAGAGGAGCAGCCAGGACTTGAACTGGCACCCATAGGGGATGCTGGCGCCTCAGGCCAGGGTTTTAACTCACTGTACCACAGCACCAGCCCCTGGCTCCTTCTTTCAATATATTTGTTAAAAAGATTTATGTAAAAAAAAAAAAACAATAACTTAATAACTTAATGATAAAAGGACTTCCCTAGGAAGCCTGCTTTAAAATACGCTGTATTGTTCCAGAAGCTGGATTCAGTCAAATTTCTATTTTTTCCCTCCTTTTTGCATTTTCTTTCTTATAAGGCTAAGAGATGCCTACATCAGGATGTGACATTTGGTGCACTGTTTAATTCACCACTTGGGACAAAGACCTATATGAGCCCCTGAGATATTGTGTGATGTGTTCATTTGGAGAGTGGCTGCTCTGGAAGAGATCAGCAGGATGGCCCAGTGGCCAGTATTGTTAGGAGGGATTTACCGTCAGGTTTTTTTTTTTTTTTTTTTTTAAATAAAAAAGCACAGAGAGGGGAAAAATCCTCAAATACAACTATATAAAATTTCTTTTCTTTTTTCTTAATCAGCTATGCCTCTCAAAATTACTTCCATCAGTTCCTTTTCTTTCCAGAAGTCCTCTGCATTCACACTTATGTGTATTTTAATAACTATTTATCTAATTATTTTGCTTTACACAAACATGAGGAATATGAGTTGTTTTGTGTCTTTTTATAACAAGACTTTTTTTTTTTTTTTGACAGGCAGAGTGGACAGTGAGAGAGAGAGAGACAGAGAGAAAGGTCTTCCTTTGCCGTTGGTTCACCCTCCAATGGCTGCTGTGGCCGGCGCACCGCGCTGATCTGAAGCCAGGAGCCAGGTGCTTTTCCAGGTCTCCCATGCAGGTGCAGGGCCCAAGCACTTGGGCCATCCTCCACTGCCTTCTCGGGCCACAGCAGAGAGCTGGCCTGGAAGAGGGGCAACCGGGACAGAATCCGGTGCCCCGACCGGGACTAGAACCCGGTGTGCCGGCGCCGCTGACTGAGGATTAACCTATTGAGCCGCAGCGCCGGCCAAGACATATTTATTTTTAACAGTTGCACAGTACATTTTCGTTGTGTACATTTTGGTGTCTATTTTTCCTCATAAACAGTGCTGCCCCATTTTGCATAAACATTGCTCTACTTTGCAGGTGAATATCTGCTGGATAGACGCCTAAAAGTGGAATTTCTGTATGAGACGCATTGCTGTGGCTAATGTAATGGGTATTGGTAAACTGCCTTCCACAGAGGAATTTTTGCCAATTTGTACTCTCGCTACTAGTGAATGAAAGTGTCACTTTCCCCCATCAATATTAACATTCTATTGTTATCCTACCTTTTAGTCCTTTTCAATAATCTTGTCTGTGGAAAATTACACTGACTTTGTGGTTTTGTGGTTGGTTTCAAAATACGTCTATTTAATTATGAGTGAAGAGAACATAACTTCACATGTGTGTCATCCATTTGCATTTATTTGTCTTTGAAATACTTATTTACATTATTTGATATCCTATTTTACAGCTCATATTTTTCTTATTGACTTTTAAGAATTCTTCAATGCTAAAAAAATAAGTATTTTCCCTAGAATGTTGTATATATTTTTGCAGTTTTGCAACTGTATTTTGACTTTGTTTAGAATAGTTGTTGCTACACAGACCATTTCTTCTTTTTTGATATATAACCTATACTCATTGGTCAGTGTTTTTTCCTCTGCCTTTGTGTTTCTGTATCCTGGTTAGAAAATTCTTCCTTATACAGACATTACTGAGCTTTTCAATTTTCATTTTTTCATTGAACACTATTGTTTCCTTTTGGAAAACTACTTTTCATAGTTTAGAAGTTGGTGGATATTCAGCAATATTTATCCCTAAATGGAAAGTCAGTCATCCCAACACCAAGATAATAACAACATATTTGTGTCTGATTTGATGTCACCATTAGCATATATAGGGTTGCCATATATTTGAGTCTATATTAGACTGTGCTTTCCTCTAGAGGTTGTATAGTTCAGCAGACCTCCACAAGATGTGACAAATGTTGGGCCCCCTTGGTCCCTGGGCCAGCTTAGCTAACTGACCCTAGGACAGCCCACATCCTAAGCCAGGTGTCTCCACAAAAAGCCTTGATCGATTTCCCAGCTTGTCATAAAAGTAGCTTCATTTTCTATGAGTAGCACTACATGCAAAGAGTGGACAACGCTGCCGTTCACATCTAGAACAGCATTAAGTGATCTCTGCATCAAAGACTTTTAGGTTCAGATCCAGGATCTATTCTTACTAGGTTCATGACCTTAAGTGAATTGCTAATTTTATGTTCTCTTGTTTTAAGAGGGAATAAAAGCAATTTCTTCCTATTGATATGTGTTTGGTTTTATATTATTACAAATGAATATTGAATTATATCAAATGTCTTTCAATATCTATGAAGATAGCAGTTTTTAACCCTTTAATTTAATAATATACCAGTTAAATTAATTTTCTAATTAATTTTGTTCATTCCTGAAAAGAACTTTGCTAGGTATATGTTATTCTTTTAAATTACTAATAGATGCTAATAGCAGGTTGTTAAGGATTTTGCATTGATAATCAAAAGTAATATTTGTCAATGCTTTTCTTTCTCTGTACCACCTTTGTTACTTCTAGCATTAACTGATCATAAAGTATGATAGAAAATATTTGAAAGTTTTTTTTCCCTATGTATTCTAACAGTTGCAATAACATTAGGATAATTTGTTCTTTGGAAGCTTGAAAAATCCGACCTGTAAAAATCTCCCAGGGTCTGCCTTGGCAGGAAGGTGGAATTAGGAGCCAAAACCAGGGATTAATCTGTGTTGCCGTTGATTTCTCAACAATGTTGCAGTGGATTGGTTTCTGAGAGGAGCAGCATGGTGGGGGCAAGAGGTGCGGAGTCACCACACAGACCCCGGGAGTCAGGTGAAAGTGGGCTTGAGGCAAGCAGCCCACAGACTCGTTTATTACAATTGGAACAACATCTTATATAGCCAAGACCAGTCAATCTGGTCAAGGGGCGGTCTATGCCCCAACCAATCACAGCCTGTTGCCAGGCAGGCTCTGTTGCCAGGTGGGTCTCAAAGCCATTCCTGAGCAACTGACACTGGCTTGCCAGTGGCCACCTTGGCATGGCCTTCTCACTGCACCACAGATCCGGGTGTGGTAATATGGGATACGGGTGTCTTAATTGCATCTTCACTGCTGTTCCAATGCTTGCCCTTCATTAGGTTTTGATATCAGTGCTATACCGACCTCTTGAAATGAGCTGGAAAGCATTCCATCCTTCGTTTTCTGAAAGAAGATGTTACTGTGCTATTATTTCTTCTTTAAATGCTTAGCAGAATTCACCAGTGAAATTACTTAGCCCCTTAATTATCTCTGGAGGAAGAGTTTTTAAATGAATTTAATTTCTTAAATGCAAATGACTACGTTCAATTTTTTTCTAACCACATCAGTTTTCTGAATCTGTATTTTTGAAGAAATGTGTATTTCTCATAATTTGCCAAAAGTGTTGGTATCAAATTGTTCAACATCAATCATGTCATTTTAAAAATTAAAAGCAGAGCTATACTATGACGTAAAAATTAAAAGCAGAGCTACACTATGACTACTACTGGGCATAAATACAAAGGAAATTAAATAATTCTGTGGGGGAAACATCTGCATGAATGGATTGCAGCACTGTTAACTATAGCCAAGATATGAAATCAAACCATGTGCCCACCAACAGATGAAAAATATATATATAGGAATACTATTCAGCCACTAAAAGGTTGAAATCCTTAATTTGTAATTTGATGGAATCTAAAAGAATTCGTGTTAGGTGAAATAAATTAGGACGGGGGAAAATATGTGATCTCATATGCAGACTTTAAACAAAGTTCAACTTGTAAGTGTTGAGAGTAGAATAGTGATTACCAGAGTGTGGCACAATGGGGAAGGCAAGGGTCAGTCAGGGAGTACCAAACTACAGTTAAATAGGAGGAAGCTGGGCTGGTGTTCTACTGCACAGTAGGGAGTACCAATCTACAGTCAGACAGGAGGAAGCCAGGCTGGTGTTCTACCACACAGTAGGGAGGACCAATCTACAGTTAGACAGAAGGAAGCTGGGCTAGTGTTCTACTGCACAGTAGGGAGGACCAATCTACAGTCAGACAGGAGGAACCCGGGCTGGTGTTCTACTGCACAGTAGGGAGTACAAATCTACAGTCAGACAGGAGGAACCCGGGCTGGTGTTCTACTGCACAGTAGGGAGGACCAATCTACAGTCAGACAGGAGGAACCCGGGCTGGTGTTCTACTGCACAGTAGGGAGTACAAATCTACAGTCAGACAGGAGGAACCCGGGCTGGTGTTCTACTGCACAGTAGGGAGGACCAATCTACAGTCAGACAGGAGGAACCCGGGCTGGTGTTCTACTGCACAGAAGGGAGGACCAATCTACAGTCAGACAGGAGGAACCCGGGCTGGTGTTCTACTGCACAGTAGGGAGTACCAATCTACAGTCAGACAGGAGGAACCCGGGCTGGTGTTCTACTGCACAGTAGGGAGGACCAATCTACAGTCAGACAGGAGGAACCCGGGCTGGTGTTCTACTGCACAGAAGGGAGGACCAATCTACAGTCAGACAGGAGGAACCCGGGCTGGTGTTCTACTGCACAGTAGGGAGTACCAATCTACAGTTAGACAGGAGGAAGCTGGGCTAGTGTTCTATTGCAAGGTAGGGAGACTATAGCAGTCAGACAGGAGGAAGCCAGGCTGGTATTCTACTGCACAGTAGGGAGACTATAGCAGTTAGACAGGAGGAAGCCGGGCTGGTGTTCTACCACACAGTAGGGAATACCAATCTGCAATCAGACAGGAGGAAGCCAGGCTGGTGTTCTACTGCACAGTAGGGAGACTATAGCATTTAGACAGGAGGAAGCCAGGCTGGTGTTCTACTGCACAGTAGGGAGACTATAGCATTTAGACAGGAGGAAGCCAGGCTGGTATTCTACTGCACAGTAGGGAGACTATAGCAGTTAGACAGGAGGAAGCCAGGCTGGTGTTCTACTGCACAGTAGGGAGTACCAATCTACAGTCAGACAGGAGGAATCCAGGCTGGTGTTCTACCACACAGTAGGGAGTACCAATCTACAGTCAGGAGGAAGCCGGGCTAGTGTTCTACTGCACAGTAGGGAGGACCAATCTACAGTTAGACAGAAGGAAGCTGGGCTAGTGTTCTACTGCAAGGTAGGGAGACTATAGCAGTTAGACAGGAGGAAGCCGGGCTGGTGTTCTACTGCACAGTAGGGAGACTATAGCAGTTAGACAGGAGGAAGCCGGGCTGGTGTTCTACTGCACAGTAGGGAGGACCAATCTACAGTTAGACAGGAGGAAGCCAGGCTGGTATTCTACTGCACAGTAGGGAGACTATAGCAGTTAGACAGGAGGAAGCCGGGCTGGTGTTCTACCACACAGTAGGGAATACCAATCTGCAATCAGACAGGAGGAAGCCAGGCTGGTGTTCTACCACACAGTAGGGAGACTATAGCATTTAGACAGGAGGAAGCCGGGCTGGTGTTCTACCACACAGTAGGGAATACCAATCTACAGTTAGACAGGAGGAAGCCAGGCTGGTGTTCTACTGCACAGTAGGGAGTACCAATCTACAGTCAGACAGGAGGAAGCCAGGCTGGTGTTCTACTGCACAGTAGGGAGGACCAATCTACAGTCAGACAGGAGGAACCTGGGCTGGTGTTCTACTGCACAGTAGGGAGTACCAATCTACAGTCAGACAGGAGGAACCCGGGCTGGTGTTCTACTGCACAGTAGGGAGGACCAATCTACAGTCAGACAGGAGGAACCCGGGCTGGTGTTCTACTGCACAGTAGGGAGTACAAATCTACAGTCAGACAGGAGGAACCCGGGCTGGTGTTCTACTGCACAGTAGGGAGTACCAATCTACAGTCAGGCAGGAGGAACCCGGGCTGGTGTTCTACTGCACAGTAGGGAGGACCAATCTACAGTCAGACAGGAGGAAGCCAGGTTGGTGTTCTACTGCACAGTAGGGAGGACCAATCTACAGTCAGACAGGAGGAACCCGGGCTGGTGTTCTACTGCACAGTAGGGAGTACAAATCTACAGTCAGACAGGAGGAACCCGGGCTGGTGTTCTACTGCACAGTAGGGAGACTATAGCAGTTAGACAGGAGGAAGCCGGGCTGGTGTTCTACCACACAGTAGGGAGTACCAATCTACAGTCAGAAAGGAGGAAGCCGGGCTGGTGTTCTACTGCACAGTAGGGAGTACCAATCTACAGTCAGACAGGAGGAAGCTGGGCTGTTTTTCTACCACACAGTAGGGAATACCAATCTACAGTTAGACAGGAGGAAGCTGGGCTGGTGTTCTACCACACAGTAGGGAGTACCAATCTACAGTCAGAAAGGAGGAAGCTGGGCTGGTGTTCTACTGCACAGTAGGGAGGACCAATCTACAGTCAGACAGGAGGAAGCCGGGCTGGTGTTCTACTGCACAGTAGGGAGTACAAATCTACAGTCAGACAGGAGGAACCCGGGCTGGTGTTCTACTGCACAGTAGGGAGTACCAATCTACAGTCAGGCAGGAGGAACCCGGGCTGGTGTTCTACTGCACAGTAGGGAGGACCAATCTACAGTCAGACAGGAGGAAGCCAGGTTGGTGTTCTACTGCACAGTAGGGAGTACAAATCTACAGTCAGACAGGAGGAATTCGGGCTGGTGTTCTACTGCACAGTAGGGAGACTATAGCAGTTAGACAGGAGGAAGCCGGGCTGGTGTTCTACCACACAGTAGGGAGTACCAATCTACAGTCAGAAAGGAGGAAGCCGGGCTGGTGTTCTACTGCACAGTAGGGAGTACCAATCTACAGTCAGACAGGAGGAAGCTGGGCTGTTTTTCTACCACACAGTAGGGAATACCAATCTACAGTTAGACAGGAGGAAGCTGGGCTGGTGTTCTACCACACAGTAGGGAGTACCAATCTACAGTCAGAAAGGAGGAAGCTGGGCTGGTGTTCTACTGCACAGTAGGGAGGACCAATCTACAGTCAGACAGGAGGAAGCCGGGCTGGTGTTCTACTGCACAGTAGGGAGTACCAATCTACAGTCAGACAGGAGGAAGCTGGGCTGTTTTTCTACCACACAGTAGGGAATACCAATCTACAGTTAGACAGGAGGAAGCTGGGCTGGTGTTCTACCACACAGTAGGGAGTACCAATCTACAGTCAGAAAGGAGGAAGCTGGGCTGGTGTTCTACTGCACAGTAGGGAGGACCAATCTACAGTCAGACAGGAGGAAGCCGGGCTGGTGTTCTACTGCACAGTAGGGAGTACCAATCTACAGTCAGACAGGAGGAAGCTGGGCTGTTTTTCTACCACACAGTAGGGAATACCAATCTACAGTCAGACAGGAGGAAGCCGGGCTGGTGTTCTACTGCACAGTAGGGAGTACAAATCTACAGTTAGACAGGAGGAAGCCGGGCTGGTGTTCTACCACACAGTAGGGAGTACCAATCTACAGTCAGAAAGGAGGAAGCCGGGCTGGTGTTCTACTGCACAGTAGGGAGTACCAATCTACAGTTAGACAGGAGGAAGCCGGGCTGGTGTTCTACTGCACAGTAGGGAGTACAAATCTACAGTCAGACAGGAGGAAGCCAGGCTGGTGTTCTACTGAACAGTGAGGCTATAGTCAATGATGATGTATTATATATTTTAGCACAGCTAAAGGAGGATTTTTAATGTTTTTACCACAAAGACATGATAAATTTTGAGGTTATGGATGTGTGAATTATTATAACTGGATAACCACACAGAGAATATGTGTATTAGCACATCACATTGTACCCCATAAACACATATGTATGATTGGATCAATCAAAACACAATAAAATAAAAAAGAAAGCAATATAACTTATTTATGTCTACATATCTGTGTAAATACATGATATACTGGTGTAATAATCTTTTTGTCTCTTTAAGAAATTGGCAAATAAAATGATCAAATTAAATGTATTTAATTAGGCTTAAGAGAATAAATAAGTAAATATTATATAAATGAAGTAATCTCTAAGAAAATTAAGAACTGACTCAAAAGCTTTTTAAAGTCACAGAGCTTTGAGTAATCTTCAGTAAATAAGAATAGTGTTGATTTGATTACAACTAGAATCCCTAGAATTTCCAACACTTTATCTAATACAGGTGTATGATTTTTCTTACCCAGTCTTACTGATAAAAATATATTTTATTGTCAGCATTAGAAAACTTGTTCACTGGGAAAAAATTACTTGGGATTCTGACTGTTAATGTTATTTTTTACAAGATTTAGTTTATTTATTTGAAAGGTAGAGTTACAAAGAGAAAGAGGGAGAGAGACAGAGATCTTCCATCTGCTGGTTCGCTCCCCAAGTAGCCACAATAGCCAGAGTTGGGCCAGGCTGAAGCTAGGAGCCAGGAGCTCCACACAGGTCTCCCACATAGGCGCAGTGGCCCAAAGACTTGGGTCATCTGCCACTGCTTTTCCAGACACGTAAGCAGAGGGCTGCATTGGAAGCAGAGCAGTGAGGACTTGAACATGAGATGCCAGCATTGCGGGTGGCAGCTTAATCTGTTACAGCACAATGCTGGCCCCTAATGTCTTCTTTTTACAAGTAACACACACACAAATAATAACAACAAGTAGGTTAAAGAGATGTAGGACACAGTGTCCATTAAAAACACTTTCCTGACTACACCAGAGGATTTTAACATACTTATAAAGAAACAAGAGGGTCCGGTATTTGCTCCAGTGGCTAAGCTCCCAGTTGGATGCCTACATTCTCCATCAGTGTGTCTGGATTTGAGTTCCAGCTCCACTTCTGATTTTAACTTTCAGCTGATGCACACCCTTAGAAGACTCAGAGAGTTTGCTTTCTGCCACCTGCATGGGAGAATTGGCTTGAGTCCCTACTCCAGCTTCAGCCCAGTTGTTGTAGGCATTTTTAAAAGAATGGAAAAAACCGTGGCTGAGGAAAATCTGTACAGGCAACAATTTAACTCTTTCACCTAGTGAAAATCTAAAGGGATAGAAATAGTTTCGTGTTACAGAGACTAAAGATATTGGGACCATTCATTTACATGTTCTAATTGGCCAATCAGTAATATGAGAAAGCACATTTTAAAAAATTATGTTAATTGATTTGCCAATCTACAAGTTGCTGGTGTAACAAGCAGTACACAACTGCTTCCTTCCTACTCGTCTTTGGCAACTCAGGCCACTATGTGTTAAGAACTTTAATTAATGTAACTAAAATTGTTAGACATAATTAGGAACAAACTCTATATGCAAGTACACCGAGAAGATAAGATGTGTCTTTGATAAATAAAAATAAAGGTTTGAGGAAGTTTTGTTTTATTGAGGGGAAGGGAGCATTATCTCAAATTACAATGCTTAGATTGTTCTAGAAAACAATCTTTAATGGACAGCAAAGTTGTAGAAGTTTTGTGGATGATAAACTTGTAAAAAGAACTTTATATGTGATCAAGCTAGTTAAGATTAGGAGGGAGTTATTTATATGTTTTCCTACTAGGTTGGACATTAATATCAAAAGCAAACTAATGATGAAATTCTTGGAAATCTGATCATACCATTGTGTTACATAAGACTTTGAGATACAAATTATTATCATTGTTTGAATGATGATCAGTTCCACTTCTATAGGAAAACACAGGCTGGCTTCCTATGAAACAGCTATTGGAATGCCTATGCCCTTAGTGTGAGAGAAAAGTGCTCTTCTACTGTCTTTAATTCTAATATTACCAGGTATTATAAGTCTTTTGTGTGTTACAAGAAAAACTAAGATTAGTTTAATTTAATGAAGTTTACTTGAACAACAACAAAAAAGACTTCTAGAAATGTACCGTATTCCAGACTGAAAATGATTCAGAATTCCCTACCTCACCACATTTTGACGGTTATATTTATAGCCAGAGAAAAGGAAGTGACATAAAGAAATGACCTTATTAGGTGCAGTCACTATCTGCCTTATTTGGTCATGTTTGGGAAGCTTTCAGCCTCTGATTTTCAATCTCTGACACAGCTGTTATGATTGACTGATGAGTTACTTGTTTTCAATGGTGTACCTTTACATTACATTACCGTTTGTAAACCTGGATAGGTGCCCACTGTGTACAGAGGATTCTTGGGGCAAAATCTATTGTCCAGGTACAGAAGCTAGAGAAAGTCAAATTTATTTCAGTTCTGTAATTCCTCCCTTTTGGTCATCCTCTCCATCATGACAGATTGAGTAAAACCATGGTCCAAGGCAGTCATGCCACCTTTGTAACCATCATAATGAATCTGCATGATCTCAGTACAAAATTTTTATTTTATAATACCAAATTAGTTATATGACTTTTAAGCTTTATATTTTTAATATTCTAATCATACTGAGATGTTTTTATGACTTTTGGGTAAGTACAGCACAATAACAAGAAACTAAAACATACTTTGTGAACAGGAGTCTCCATGAGTCAAACCAATCAAAACCAAACAATTCACAGTTCAGGAATTCATGATATACAACAGCATCTGAGTCCTCATAGTCCTTGTTTACATTATGATAATGTTCAAAAATCACAAAAAGGGTCTCAATCTAGAGAGTTACTCAGTTTTCCTGTTAGTCTGATGACCCACGTCATAGTGATCTGCAAACACACTAAAGCAGTGGGATTAAGGTATCATGGAGGGGTCAGCGCTGTGGCACAGTAGGTAAAGCTGCTGCCTGCAGTGCGGGCATCTCATATGGGCGCCGGTTTGAGTCCCAGCTGCTCCACTTCTGATCTGGCTCTCTGCTATAGCCTGGGAAAGAGTGGAAGATGGCCTAAGTGCTTGGGCCCCTGAACCCACATGGGAGACCTGGAGGAAACTCCTGGCTCCTGGCTTCAGATCAGCATAGATCTGGCCATTGCGGCTAACTTTGGAGTGAACCAGTGAATGGAAGACCTCTTTCTCTCTCTCCCTGCCTCTCCTTCTCTCCCTGTGTAACTCTAACTTTCAAATAAAATAAATAAATCTTTTAAAAAAAAAGGTATCATGGAACAGTCAGGCCTGCTACCCACCATTCACAATGCCAGCAAATCAGTTATTAGCTGTTCCCATGAAACACCATGTTCCTTTCACTTGAGTAACATTCTTAAAGTGTTTAGTGACCATGTGTACAGCAATGGTATTATCCACCACCTTTTTAATCAACTTCCAAGTAATATTTAAATGAAGCATAAGATAACTATAGCATTCTGTATTGGTCAATACCACATACAAGCCCCCAACTTCTGCAAAAAAAAAAAAATCAAAAGCTGCATGATATTCTGTGAGGTGTTTTTGCTGGATACCATTTGTTGAAGCGAGACCTCTACCCATCTGAATTCTTATAAGGGCTAATTAGCTATGTATCCCAGAATCTTTCCCAACCTACAGATTACCTTTTGGTTCTAAACAACATGCACCCCAGCACCATCAAGGATGAGTCCTAAAGAGAACCTTTCCTCATTGGAAACCAATTCATCCAAATCTACTTTAAAATGAGAACTAATTTCAAGCATTGGCTTTTTTGGTCTCTGATTAATGGAAATATTCCGGAAACTTTTGAGAAAAGTTATTCAGAAGGCAAGAGGAAGCCAGGCCAGAGAGCAAGACCCCAAACAGTGAAGAGACAGAATAGGTAAATTCTCCATAGAGCCATTATAGAACATCAGGAACTGGAAAGAAGAACAACCCTGTGGCATTTGAGTAGGGGGTCAGTCTTATCCATTTCCCCATAAACTGCATAGCTCCTGAATAAGGCACAAAGAAAAATTCCCTCTCCAGTGTATTCTATCACAGATAGATTGTAAGGGTACATAACCACATCTACCAGAAAAAAATCCTACTGAATTTAATCCAGTGACATTAAACAAGCATTTGCTTATACCTATATATGTGGTCTCAGGTCATGAACGTATAATGCCTAAAAGCACATCATGTGCAGGTATCATCTGGACAAGTTTCCTTCATCTATTCCACCAACTGGGAAAGTCATAGTATTATTCCTAGTGAGTTTAGGAAAACACAGAGTAATGACATGTAAATACTAAGGATAACTTTCCCTCTTCCTTTAGGATTTTCAAGGTGTCTGTCAAGAGGAACATGGAGGAATATTGGCAATAATAAAATAGTTCCTCAATATTTTTGGCATAAGTTTCCAGAAACAACAACCATCAATAAGTTAAGATTCCATAGATTCTCTTGTGAGGAAACATAAAGTTAACAGGACAGGAAATAAGAAAAGGATGGGAAAATAAAGCCTTCATGTTAGCAAAGAAATCTTGACCTTCCATCTTGGGACAGTCATTCATGTCCTGTGATCTCATTTGCTTTTGGGAAAATATTTCCCCGGTTCACTTCACCTTAAAAGTGTCCAACAGAAGTACAGTTTCAGGAGTCCGGAGGGACCCTTTTTAGAACCAATTCTTGGGTTACTGAAGCTTTATCGCAGTGTGAGGTGTTAAGAAGAACCTGGAAGGATCCTTTCTAATAAGGTTCAAGGGCAATCCTTCTCTGAGGTCACATCCAGAAGACACAGTACACTGGTTCTGAATCAAGAAAAGTTTGACTATCTTGGATCAGTGACTCACAGAAAACTGCTTTTACCTGTTGGAGATACTCAGTCACAATTTAATGTCTTTGAGTGTTTAGATGATTACAGAGATAGGAGTGTAGTAGAATGATCTTTAAACTACCATCTTTAACTACATTTCCCTCATAGTTTGCAATTTGAGCTACCTTTGACACTTCAAACATTCTAACCACAGTTGAGTAGGAATTCACATATGCTATCTCCCCAGTGCTGTGTACTGTTTCTCACCAATCACATATCACAGGGACTGAATTTAGCCCCCAAACCCTTCCCAGTTTAGCTTTCCAGGCATGACTATTTACTGATCAAAGTTGAACCACGACAAGTAAATAATTCTTTTTCTGGGTGCCAGAGCTGTGGCATAGTAGGCTAAACTCCATCTGTGGTGCTGGCATCCCATATGGGCACTGTTTTGTGTCCTGAATGCTCCTCTTCTGATCCAGCTCTCTGCTTATGGCCCATGTGCCTATCCACGTGGGAGACCCAAAAGAAGCTCATGGCTCCTACCTTCAGGTCAGCCCAGCTCTGGCCATTGCAGATTTTTGGAAGTGAACCATCAAATGGAAGACCTCCCTCTCTCTCTCTGTCCCCCTCTCTGTAACTCTACCTCTCAAATAAATAAAATCTTTTTCAAAAATTTCCTTTTCTGTGTCTACCTTTGTGATTCTTACATAAATAAATAATTCTACACACAACTCTAAACAGTGTCACTTGTCCAATTAATTTTAGTGAGTTTTTTCCAATGACAACAACAGTGGTGAATAATCTGTACTGATGTTTGCAATGCTAAAAGTCCAACTTGATTCATAGCTTCAACGTCCCACATGATCCATCATCAGAACAAGTTTCAAAACTTCAGCTTTAAAGGCACAGACATGCATTAGAGAAGTCTGAGAGAGCAGCATTATTGAATTCTGGCCTCATCCTGTGAGCCACAGAGTCCGGTAACTTCTACTCTTACACATTCTTTATAGGTTCTCAAGGTTTTAGCTAGAATTTGTAATCTGCAAGTGAATAGAACAAATTACTAAAGTAAACCAAATTTCCTATTCATTCTAGACTGCCTAGGATTAGCTAAATTTCTAGCTTTGTAATCATAACACTTTCTCCCTGAAAAAAAGACATGTATTCTTAGATATCATCATTGAAAGAATTCTCAAATTTAGGGTGTATTCTCTTTGTGAAGATAATTTGAAAATAAGTGTGATAGGATATTAAATTTGACGTGTCTTCCTTTGTCTTTTTCTTTGGTTTGCTTTCTTCACCCTGTCATCTTCATTTCTTTTTTTTTTTTTTTTGACAAGTAGAGTTAGATAGTGATAGAGAGAGACACAGAGAGAGAGTTATAGACAGTGAGAGAGAGACAGAGAGAAAGGTCTTCCTTCTGTTGGTTCACTCCCCTAATGGCCACTACGGCCAGTGCTGTGCCAATCCGAAGCCAGGTGCTGGGTGCTTCTTCCTGGTCTCCCAGATGGGTGCAGGGACTCAAGCACACCCAAGCACTTGGGCCATCCTCTGCTGCCTCCCTGGGCCACAGCAGAGAGCTGGACTGGAAGAGGAGCAACCTGGACTAGTACCCAACGCTCCAACCAGGACTAGAACCCGGGGTGCTGGTGCCGCAGGTGGAGGATTAGCCAAGTGAGTCACAGCGCCGGCCCTGCCATCTTCATTTCAACAAAGTCTGAGAAGAATACAACTGATTCCATATCTACACACAATAAAGCAAAGTAGTGGACTGATTTTTCATTCATTCATTCATATGTTCTACATATATCCATTGAGAGATTACTACTCTCCAAACCAAAATATATCTAAAATGTTATACATTTTGATATACAAATGTACCTGCCTTATTGGTGCTTTATTTCCAGTGGATACCTGAAGACCTGGGGAAGACAGCTCTTCAGCCATTAACCTCCAATTATTTAAGAGATGGCTAAGAAGACACAAAGAACACAAAGAGGCTGATAATGAGAATTTAGAGACTGATGTTAGACAGTTGTCACTTCCCTCTCTCACTCACAGGAGGGAAGGTTAAGATCTTTTTCACCTTACATGCTTTGAGTAGGATCTCAGTAAAACCCCTTATGCATTTTCTGGAATTTTATGGGCATAGGAGCAATTTACCTGACCTACGACTGAATAAAAAAAGCAGAGGTAATGTAGCTAGAGCTGCCTACAGAAGAAAAAGAAAGCTCTATCACTGTAAGTAACACATCCATTGAAAACAGCAGAGTGTTTCCATGGATCACCTACAAACCCTGTGGAATGGTGCTGGCTGATGGTCATTAACTAGCTGGCTAGGGGTTCCACCAGAAGCTCCTGCCAAGCCTGAGGTAGCCTCCATAATGAGAGCATAAAGATGTGCCATAGGTGCTGGAGCACAGTGCAGGGATGAAGCCAGACACATGGGAGCAGCAGCATCCCTGCCAGGAACGGAAGAGGACAGTGTCCAGGGAACCCCTGAACTGAAGGAAGTGTCCCTGGACAACAAGGGGGACAAGGAGCCGTGGATTCTACCATGCCCACATGGCAGCATCATCAGATCAGAACCTCAGGTGCACAAGGAATTTTCTCCCCTTACTTTTTCCTCTCCTACTTTAAGGTGAAACAGCAACTAGTAAATGGAGAACGCAGTGAGACAAGACTAGCCAACGCAAGAATCTCTCCACAAATCCATTCTCAGTCTCTTGAGTCTGAAACTGCCCTCAACTGGGGAAAGGAAACATAAATCAGATGACATTTTTAACTTACGAGAAGCTTCTGTGCTTTAATTTTCATCAGTTAATGAGACAGAAAAGCCCTGGGACCTGACAGATTTTATCCCAGGAGCTTGGAATAAGTAGTGCAGGGAACAGGTGAAAAAGAATGAATTAAAGTCATTTTCTATTTAAAATTCAATAAACCAGTTAAATAAGCTTAACTTGTAATGAAGAAGAAATCCACAGTTAGGAAAATCTCTGAATCAGTCTTACTAGGAGAACAAGGTGACATAACTGGAATCTTTTGGCATAAAAAGCGAAGCTATGAAGCCTCCTTGACTATTTCAAAATGGCTGACAACAACAGATTAGGGATAGATGGAAAAATACGAATGTGTCCCCCACTATTGGGCATCTTCTGCAGATTTCTTCAAATTGCTCTGATTATTTCAGAAATCTTAGTACTGGTATATTTTGACTGTGAACTACAGCACTCTCAGGTGAGTAACTGTTCAATTTTTTCTAATACTGAGTTTGAGTGTACAGCCTGTTAAAATCTTCAACAGTGAGGATTCCAAGATGGTGGATTAGGGAATGACATACTGTGCCAGGCTAGGGATAAATAGCAAAAATAATAAAAATAATAAAAAAATAAAGTGTACAAAGTGCACTCTCAAAGGAAAACTGGAGAGAAAACTGCACTGGAAATCCTACAAGAGGAAGAGGAATGCTGTAGACCTATGTGGAGGATGTCTACACACAGAACGAACACGAACACACCACACGACAGCAGCAGCTGAGAGCTGGAGCAGGTAGCAGCTTGGAGATGAAGGTGAGACCAGATGGCAGCAACCCGTGGTAATACAGCCATAAGGATAAAGTGGACTGAGTTTGGACTGGAGCCCTGGAGGCTAGCATTTCTAGCAGTTTACTGGGGGCCCAGTGGAAGTAGATGGGGCAAGTTTATCTCATACCAGCTTCCCCATAACAGCACCTGCTGCCTAGCTGAGAAAGGGTGGGCACCATTTTGGGTTTGGGTGGGAGATGCAGAAGAATTTGTGGGTGAGCACAGCAACTGGCTAAGACAGGATACCATCTTCTCAGCAGTACTAAGAGCAATGGCAGGAAGAGAGCAACATTCAGACAGTGGCTCTTGTGTACATGTGTGATCCAGAGATTCTAGTGGAGTTGTGGGGGGTGAGGGGAAAATATACAATCCCCACTGACTTTGAGGCTGGCTGGGAGGTGACTGGGCAGCCACATAGGACTGAAGGTTCCCCCTGCCACCCAGGATCAAGATGTCTTGGCAGAGATGGCTCGGGAAACAACTGCCTCTCTGTTGACTGGAAAGGCTGGCAGGGCAGAATCAAACCTCTGCATGCAGCAACTGTGGGAGCTTTGTGTGCTTGGGGACTTGGTGGTTACAAGAGAAAGTGCAGGGTGTAGCTGGGTCTCTGGGCAATCACCAGGTGCAGCTCCACATGCTCGGAGGTCATTGGTAGCCTGGCAGGTCATTGCAATGGGAATTGTGCTTACAGTGAGCATGGCACAGATCATGTGTGTGGTTCATACAGTGACATAGTTAAGTGTTGAACACATGAGGGCACTGCTTAGCTTGGAGGAGAGGAGGTGATCATATCTAAAGTGGTGACCATGCCCCTGCTTCTGTTAACAAGAAGAGATCTACCATGCTCAAATTGTGTGTTACCTGGATACCCCACAGTCTTGAGAAATGACCAGAACTCCCTGGTCACACCCACCACACACCTCTTGATATTCACTGAAAGTGCAGACATTCCATTAAGCTACAGAGGCATAGCTTAAAGATGAAAGCCATCAGAGGGAAAAACAACAATCAACTCTTTAAAAGCCTAAAAATAAAGACATAAATTCAAGAAACAGGAAAAAGGAAGGCACCATGACCCCACAAACACAACAACACTTCAATATTAGAATGTGAAGATGAAGAGACTGAAGAAATGCCAGAAATGAATTTCAAAAAATTAATCATAGGATTACTCAACAGTAATCAGAAGCAAATCCATGAACTAAAAAAAAAAAATACATGACATAAATGACAATTTTTCCCATGAAATTGAGATTTTAAAGAGAAATAAAAATGAAATGTTAGAAATAAAGTATTCAATAGATTAAATAAAAAATGCATTAGAAAGCCTCAAAAAAGACTTAGCAAGGTAGAAGAAAGAATATTTGAACTAGAAGACAAATCTTTGGAAATCTTTCAGTAAGATCAAAAAAAATGATACCAGAAAACATAAAAACAGCATTGAGATTTATGGAATACTATCAAATGATCCAACACATGGGTCTTAGTGTACCTGAGGGTTTGGAAAGAGAGAACGGACTAGAAGACCTATTTAAGAAAATAATTACAGAAAACATTACCAATTTGCAGAAAGAAAGGGATGTACAAGTAGAGGAAGCACATAGAACTCCTAATAGACATGACCAGAAAAGATTACATCATCACACATTACAAGCAAACTTTCAACAGTAAAATATAAAGAAAGGATTCTAAAATGTGCATGAGAGAAACAAAAAATAACTTTGGGAGGATTTCCAATTAGACTCACCATTGACTTCTCATCAGAAACCCTACAGAATACAAGAGAATAGTGAAATATAGTCCAAGTATTAAGAGTAAAAAAAAAATGAACCCAGAATACTGTACCCTGCAAAACTCTCATTTAAGAATGAAGGTGAAATAAGGACCTTCCATAACAAAAAGAAATTTAAAGTATTTGTCACTACTCATTCAGCCTTACAAAGATGCTTAAGGATGTGCTACACAAAGAAACACAGGAAGATAGCCATCGGTATAAAAGAATGTGAGATTGGATCCAAGATGATGGAATAGGGAGGGAGTTTAATGATCTGGTCCAGGAGAAGATAGTTTTAAAAAGATGGAGAGAGAGCAGTCTCAGGGAAGAGTTAGGGAGAAATGGCAGAGGAAACTCCACACAAATTAGAGGGACACTATGAACCTACGTGGAGCGTGTCATCACGCACAACTCAGAACCCCAACATTCAAAAGCCTCAGCACTAGCTCTAGAAAGTGAGGTGAGACCAGACTCTTTCCTCAACCACCCTGCACCTGAATCCTGTAACAAGCCAAGAGAGGACAGGCACCATTTTGGACACATGTAACAGCTGCAGCAGCTCGTGTCCATGCACCCAGCAACTAACCTAGTGGAGACACTTGAGTCTGGTGGGGAGAACTGATGGGGGTATGGGTGCTCATGACTGTGAGAATTGTGTATGCCAGGACTGTGAAAACACTGTGGCTGCATGGGAGGGCTCAGAGTGTGGCTGGGACTTTGGGTAGTCAATATGGAAGGTTCCACATGTTTGGGGCTCCCTGATTCCCTGGTGAGGTTCATTCATATAGGATCCATGCTTAAACTGAGGACTGCAGAGATCCTTTGTCTCGTTCTTGTCACTACAGATGAATATTGTACCCACTGGGGCAAGTGCCCAGGCACTGGTCTCCTTTGAGGAAAGGAAGTGAGCAAGAGACTATGCCAACAGAGCAGAACAATTCTCCCTTATGATGAGAGAGAGAGAGAGAGAGAGAGAGAGAGAGAGAGATATTTACCATGCCTAACCTGAGTGTCACCTTGGACACTCCCCTCACCCTGAGCACTGAACAGAGCTCTCTGGCTACACTCACCACATACCTCTAGGTATTCACTGAAAAAATGGACACTCCACTAAGCCACAGACGAATAGTTCAAAGATAAAAGCCATCACAGGGAAAAAACAAAACAAACAAACAAAAACCAACAAGTATCTCAACAAATACAAAATAACAAATGCAGCAATTCAAAAAACAAGAATAAGGAAGACAACATGATGCCCTCAAAAGAAAAGAACACTAGAAAAGATACTAGAATGTGAAGATGAAGAGACTTAAAAAATGCCAAAAAAATTGAATTCCAAAAATATATCATAAGATTACTTAGAAGTAATCAAAAGCAAATTCACAAATGAATGAAATCTGTACAGGTCATGGAAGAAAATTTCTCCCATGAAATTGAGATCTTAAAGAGAAATCAAACTGAAATCTTGGAAATGAAAAATTCAATAGCACAAATAAAAAAATGTGGTAGAAAGCATTAACAGATTCAGTGAAGCAGAAGAAAGAATATTTGTGTTGGAAGACAAATTTCTGGAAATTTTACAATCAGACAAAGAAGAAGAAGAAGAGAAGGAGGAGGAAGAGGAGGAGGAAGAGGAAGAAGAGGAGGAGGAGGAGGAGGAGGAAGAGGAGGAGGAGGAGGAGGAGGAAGAGGAAGAGGAAGAGGAAGAAGAAGAAGAAGAAGAAGAAGAAGAAGAAGAAGAAGAAGAAGAAGAAGAAGAAGAAGTAGAAAACTAAAAAACACTGCTGGAGATCCATGAGATACTATCAAATGACCCAACAACATACAAGTCTTAGGAGTTCCTGAAGGCATGGAAAGAGAGATTGGATTAGAAGCCCTTTTTAGTGAAACAGTAATGTAACACTTCCCTAATTTGGAGAAAGAAAGGGATATTCACATACAAAAAGCACATGCAACTTCTCATAGACATGACCAGAAAAAATCTTCACCACAATACATTGTATTCAAACTCTTCACAGTAAAACATAAAGATTCTAAAATATACACAAGAGAAATGCCAAATTATTTCAGAGTATCTCCAATTAGACTCACAGCTGACTTCTCATCAGAAACCCTACAGGCTAGAAGAGAATGACAAGACATAGGCCAAGTCTTAAGAGAAAAAAAAATGTCAACCCAGAATACTGTACCCTGCAAAGCTCTCATTTAGGAATGAAGGTGAAATAAAGACTTTCCACAACAGACAGAAATTGAAAGAATTTGTCACCACTCATCCAGCCTTACAAAAGATGCTTAAGGATGTGCTACACACAGAAACACAGAAACATGGTCATCATTATGAAAGAAGGTGAAGGTAGAAAATCCCCAAGTAAAAGTACAAAGGAAATCCAAAGCAAAAAATAGGAATATTTATGGAAAAATGGCAGGGCAAAGTCATCACTTATCAATAGTCGCCTTGAATGTAAATTGCTTCAAGTCCAGCTAAAAGACACAGACTGGGCCGGCGCCGTGGCTCAACAGGCTAATCCTCCACCTTGCGGTGCCGGCACACCGGGTTCTAGTCAGGGTCGGGGCACCAGATTATAGCCCTGCACCTGCGTGGGAGACCAGGAGAAGCACCTGGCTCCTGGCTTCGGATCAGCAGGATGCGCCGGCCGCAGCGGCAATTGGAGGGTGAACCAACGGCAAAAAGGAAGACCTTTCTCTCTGTCTCTCTCTCTCACTATCCACTCTGCCTGTCAAAAAAAAAAAAAAAAAGACACAGACTGGTTGAATGGATTTAAAAAAAAAATCTATTTGCTGCCTACAAGAAACACATCTCACCAACAAAGATATATGCAGACTGAAAACGAAAGGATGGAAAAAGATACTACATGCTAATAGAAATTTTAAAAGGACAGGTGTTGCCATTCTGCTATCAGACAAAATAGATGCTAAAATAAAATATGTTAAGAGAGACAAAGAAAGGCACTATGTAATGATTAAGGGATCAGTTCAACAGTAAGATATGACTATTAAAAACACATATAAACCAAATTACAGGGCACCTGGCTATTTTAAAAAAATGTTATTGGACCTAAAGGGAGACATAGATTCCAATACAATAGTAATGAGGGACGTAAGTGCAACACTTTCAGCAACAGACAGACAACCAAAGAATCAGCAAGGAAATCACAGAGTTAATTGACACTATAGACAAAATGGTCCTGATGGATATCTGGAAAACTTTTCATCCTACAAATGTAGAATGCATCTTCTTCTCACTAGTGCATGGATCTTTCTCTAGTTTAGACCACATGCTAGGCCATAAAACAAGTCTCAGCAAATTAAAAAAAAAAAATCAAAATCATACCATGTAACTTCTCTGACCCCAATGGAATGAAGCCGGAAATCAACAACCCAAGAATCTATAGAACATATGTATACATATGGAGACTGAAAAACACGCTCCTGAATAAAGAGTGGGTCACAGAAGAAATCCAAAGAGAAATCAAAAAATTTCTGGAAACAAATGAAGATGACAATACAGCATACCAAAATTTGTGGGATACAGCAAAATCAGTGTTAAGAGGAAAGTTTATAGCAATAGGTGCCTACATCAAGAAATTGGAAATGTACCAAATAAATGAGCTATCAATGCATTTCAAGGACCTAGAAAAACAACAGCAAACAAACCCCAAAACTAGTAGGAGAAAAGAAATAATTAAAATTAGAAAAGAGGGGTAGGCACTGTGGCTCAGCAGGTTAACGCCCTGACCTGAAGCTCCGGCATCCCATATGGGTGCCGGTTCTAGTCCTGGCTGCTCCTCTTCCAATCCAGCTCTCTGCTATGGCCAGGGAAAGCAGTAGAAGATGGCCCAACTGCTTGGGCCCCTACACCCGGGTGGGAGACCCGGAAGAAGCACCTGGCTTCAGATCGGCACAGCTCTGGGCTGTCATGGCCATCTGGGGAGTGAGCCATCGGATGGAAGACATCTCTCTCTCTCTCTCTCTCTGCCTCTCCTCTCTCTGTGTAATTCTGACTTTCAAAGAAATAAATCTTTGAAAAAATTAGAAAATAAATAAACAAAATGAAACAACAAAAATAACAATACTAAAATAAAACAGAATTGGTTTTTTTAAAAAATAAACAAAACTGGCTGGCGCCATGGCTTAACAGGCTAATCCTCCACCTTGCAGTGCCGGCACACCGGGTTCTAGTCCTGGTCGGGGCGCCGGATTTTGTCCTGGTTGCCCCTCTTCCAGGCCAGCTCTCTGCTATGGCCCGGGAAGGCAGTGGAGGATGGCCCAAGTGCTTGGGCCCTGCACCCGATGGGAGACCAGGAGAAGCTCCTGGCTTCAGATCGGCGAGATGTGCCGGCCGCAGCGGCCATTGGAGGGTGAACCAACGGCAAAGGAAGACCTTTCTCTCTGTCTCTCTCTCTCTCACTATCCACTTTGCCTGTCAAAAAATAAATAAATAAATAAATAAATAAACAAAACTGAATACCACTGGCCTAACTAACCAAAAAAAGGAAGGAAAGACCCAAATCAATAAAATTAGAGGTGAAAAAGGAAATGTAACAACAGATACCACAGAAATAAAAAGGATCATCAGAAAGTACTACAAAGAGCTGTATGCCAACAAACTGGGAAACCTAGAAGAAATGGATAGATTCCTAGACACATACAATCTACCAAAATTGAGTCATGAAGACACACAAAATCTAAACAGACCAATAACCAGATGGAAACTGAGTGTAATAAAGACACTCCCTACAAAGAAAAGCCCAGGCCGGGACGGCTTCACTGCTGAATTCTATCGGACATTTAAAGGACTAACTCCACTTATTCTTAAACTATTTAAAACAATTGAAAGGGAAGGAATCCTCCCTATTTTGTTATATGAAGCCAGCATCACTCAATTCCTAAACCTGAAAAAGATACAACAGAGAAAGAGAACCACAGACCAATTTCCCTGATGAACATAGAAGCAAAAATCTTCACCAAAATATTAGTTATTCAAAACCAACAACAAATCAGCAAGGTCATTCACCTGCAACAAGTAGTATTTATCCCAGGTACGCAGGGATGGTTCAGCATTCGCAAATCAATCAATGATACATCACATGAACAAATTGAAGAACAAAAACCATATGGTTTTCTCAATATATGCAGAAAAAGCATTTGATAAAATACAACACCCTTTCATGATGAAAACCTTAAACAAATTGGGTATTAAAGGAACATTCCTCAACACAATCATGGTAATTTATGACAAACCCAAGGCCAGCAACCTATTGAAAGGTGAAAATCTGAAAGCATTTCCCCTACGATTCAAAACCAGACAAGGATACCCACGATCACCATTGCCATTTAATATAGACCTGGAATTTTTAGCCAGAGCCATTAGGAAAGAAAAAGAAACCAAAATGATACAAATTGGAAATGATGAAATCAAACTATGCGTATTTGAGATGGCATGATTCTATATATAGGTGATCTGAAAGACTCTACTGAGAGACTATTGGAACTCATAAAATAATTTGGCAAAGTGTTAGGATATAAAATCAACACAGAATAATCAACAGCTTTTGTATACACAGACAACGCCGTCGCTGACAAAGAACTTCTAAGATCAGTCCCATTCTCAATAGCTCTAAAAGGAATTAAACACCTTGGAAAACATTTAACCAAGATTGTCAAGGCCCTACATGATGAAAATTACAAAACACTAAAGAAGAAATAAAAGAAGATATTAAAAATGGAACAATTGGGCCCAGCTCTGTGGCGTAGCGAGTTAAGCCGCTGCCTGCGGTGCCGGTATGCCATATGGGTGCCGATTGGAGACCCAGCTGCGCAACTTCCGATCCAGCTCTCTGCTATGGCCTGGGAAAGCAATAGAGGATGGCCCAAGTCCTTGGGCCCCTGCACCCGTGTGGGAGATCAGGAAGAAACCACTGGCTCCTCACTTCGGATCGGCATAGCTCTGACCTTTGCAGCCAATTCGGGAGTGAACCAGCAGATGGAAGACCTCTCTCTCTCTCTCTCTCTCTCTCTGCCTCTAATTCTCTCTGTGTAACTCTGACTTTCAAATAAATAAATCAATCTTTAGAAAATGGAACAATTTTCCATGTTCAAGGATTGGAAGAATCAACATCATCAAAATGTTCATACAACCAAAAGCAATTTACTTATTGATGCAATGCCAATCAAAATACCAATGACATTCTTCTCAGACCTAGAAAAAAAGATGCCAAAATTAATATTGAAACACAAGAGACTTCGAATAGCTAAAACAATCTTATACAACAACAAAAAGCTGTAGGCATCACAATACCTGATTTCAAGACAAAAAAAAAAGAGCCTAACTGAAACAAAAACGAGTAGACCAGTGGAACATAATAGAAACCCAAGAAACCAATCCATATATCTACAACCAACTTGTCTTTGACAAAGAGCTAAAATCAATCCCTGGAGTAAGGCAGTCTTGTCAACAAATGGTGCTAGAAAAACTGAATTTATGCATGCAGAAGTATGACACTAAACCCTCACATCATACCTTACACCAAAACCCTCTCAAAATGGATCAAAATCTTAACTCTACAACCTGATACCATAAATTACTAGAGAATACTTGGGAAACCCTGTAAGACAATGGCATAGGCAAAGACGTATTAGAAAAGACCCCAGAATCACAGGCAACCAAAGTCAAATGACCAATGGAATTATATCAAGCTGAGAAGCTTCTATAGTACAAAAGAAATACTCAGCAAAGTGAAGAGGCAACCACAGAATGGTAGAAAATATTTGTAACTATGCAACAGATAAAGGGTTATCATCCAGAATCTATAAAGAGCTCCAGAAATTAACACCAAAAAAATCTATTTAAGCAATAGGCAAAACACTTGAACAGGTATTTTTTTTTAAACCAAACACAAATGCTTTTTATTTATGAGATATCATTTTACATCAATTCCATCAAAACCTAAAACCAGTTTGCTGAACTCAAGTTAGGTGGCATAACAGTATTTTAGTTAAGCTGGGAGTCACAGGACTTGCACACTTTTATGAATGTAATGCAAATACTGATGACATGAAGCATTCACAGTTATAGGTTAGCTGCTGTTCATTAAACAGTAACCCCCAAATAGAAATTATTTTATGAAAAAAAGCAACCCACATTTTGGTCTCATTTACAGACACCCAACATTTCAGTTGGTCAATGAATTCTTTACATTTATTATACAACATATGAAAGAATATAGAATAAGGCTTACAGAGGTATTTTAGCAGTTTTAAGAATAAAAACCAAGGGCACAAACTAACTTTTAAAGCTTTCTGTATAAACTTCAAAAGCACTGTTAAAATGGAAATTGACAGGCAACAGAAATCTGAGCCAAAATTTAGAAGTTGGCCTAGTCAGATTCATAAAACCCTAATTCTGAGTTCATGCCTCCAAAAAGGTGCAAGAAACATTACAGTGGGTGATTGTGGCAATTTAAAGGATAAAATTCCTGACCTACAGCAGCAGTAAACACCTAAGAGCTGTGTTCCATTACAACGGAGTATTGTAACGCGGAGTTCAAAACACAATAGAAAAAAGAGAGAAAGGGTGTAGACTCAGGTACTGGAGTAAAATCGGAAGAAGGCACCCTCAGGTGTTTAACGTCAGCCAGTCAACAACTGGCTGATGATTTTGAACAGGCATTTTTCAAGAGAGGAAATTGAAATGGCCAACAGACACTTGAAAAATGCTCAGGATCACTAGCCATCAGGGAAATGTAAATCAAAACCACAATGAGGTTTCACCTTACTCCAGTTAGAATAGCTTTCATTCCGAAATCAATATATAGCAAATGCAGAAGAGGATGTGGGGAGAAAAGGACCCTAATGCACTGTTGGTGGGAATGTTAACTGGCATAATCATCACAGAAGACAGTATTGAGATTCATCAGAAACTAAAAATGATTCAACCATCCCACTCCTGGGAATTTACCTAAACCAAAAGAAATCAGCATCAGAAAGAGTCATTCTATAGCCCCAGTCCATTGTAGCACAATTCACAGTAGCTAAGATATGCAATCAAGTGTCCATCAAATATTGACTAGATAAAGAATTATGATGCATATGAAATATGGAGTACTACTAAGCCATAAAAAATAATGAATAATCTACCTTTTGAGACAAGATGGATGGAACTGGAAACCATTATACTTAGTGAAATAAGTCAGTCCCAAAAAGATACCGTGTTTTCCCTGATCAGGGATAACTAATTGAATACCTAAAATACAATATATTGGTGTAAAATGGACATTTGAGATGCCATGATTGTTTACAGCCCTTGTCTCTTCCGTTGGAGGAATGGAGGGACATTTTTTTTCTTCATACTATTTTTAGAACTGTTTTACTTAGTGTAAGATTAACTATATGGTCATTAAGTAAACTGAAAATAGATCTTTGTAAAAGATTTGCAGTGGGAATATGAGAAGTAGGAAAAGAAGGATTGGAGCATAGCCAAAAGGGAGGGTAGAGGGTGAAGTATCACTAAATCTTTAAACAGACATGTTCCTAAATCTGTATATATGAAATAGATGAGACTTATATAACTTAAATAAAATTTTTAAAAAATCTACAGTGGTCAAATAAAATTTCTACCACTTGTGCAATAGGATACAAAGTTCATCTAGACAAGGAGATAAATGAGTCAGATTAAATATTGTGGATGTTTTCAAATCAGCATGTCCTGGTAGCACAGATCTAGGAATATTTAAAACACATCTAAACTTACGTACACACACAAATACACAAAGAGAGAGAGACAAAATTCTTCTGAACACATAGTGGACTTCTCAAGGCTAAAGAAGGATATTGTGTTGCATTTCCCTCAAGTAAAGAAAATAGGGACCAGTATTATGGTGCTGTGAGTAAAATCATTACTTGAGACCTGGCATCCCATATCAGAGTGCAGAATTTAGTCCTGGCTGCTCTACTTCAAACCAGCTTCCTGCTATTGTGCCTTGGAAGGCAACAGATGTTGGCTCAAGTATCTGGGACCCTGCCACCCATGTGGGAGATTGGATGGAGTTCCTGGTTCCTGGCTTCCTTCTAGCCCAGCTCTGACTATTTTGGCCATTTGGATAGTAAAGCAACAGATGGAAAATCCATTTCTCTCTCTCTTTCTCTCTCTCTCTCTCTCTCTCTCTCGATCCTCCTTTCAAATAAATAAATAAATAAATCTCTAAAAATAAAAGAAGTAAAGAAATAATCCTAAGAATTGTGGCCTGGTTGTCTTTCCATTGATACCTGAAAAGCTCAAACCCCTTAATAATTTCATTAGTGTACCAGTGAATATCAATAGGACTTTGGGAAGGATTAATCAATCAAATCCATGTTACATGACTCTACGTCACAGTGTCAGATACTAGTGATGCAAAAGGAAGGAAAAAAAAGGCTTCAATTGTGTTCTTAAAAGACATACTTATAAGCAAATTTGGGAATATATTTTCAAAGTGCATCACTATTTGTATTCCTAACTTATTTGAAGGCAGAACAGGTGGAGTTTTATATTCCTCTTTCTTTGCTGAAGAGAAAACAATACAAGGTATGGTTAAACCTTAACTAAATACTGAGAAGGAAAAGAGAAGGAGAAGAAGGTGGAGAGGGAGAAAAGAAGGAAGTCAGGGTCCACCAAAGTGCTGAAAGTTGGGAGTGTGTCACTCAAGCTGCAAGTGAAGAAAAGATACTATAAATGTCTTTGAAAACGGATTTATTTCATGATGCATTATTCCAAAATAAACTAAAGTCTAGGGAATGGGCTCCAAGGGAAAAAAAATAGAGGTTCAAAGGATTCAGAAAAAAGAAAATATCTGGGGAAAACCAGGAACAGACTGGTCAAAAATAGAGGAATTCATGGGATCTGAGTAAGTTTCTTTATTCCAAGAAAACAGAAGGAAATTTAATCTCTACTGATAGAATCTCAAGAGGACATGAATGGAGGACAGGATTCTACTGACTTTGAGATAGTTTTGATCTGAAGCCAAGGAAGTACCACAGGGACCAAAGAGTCTACTCAAATTATAAGAGATACCATTCAATGCAATCTCAAAGCTTTCCACAAATTTTGCCTCAACTGAAACATAGCATTGTCATGATAACACAACTACTTCATCAACCCTTTTCATTAATTGGGCAACAGGAGGAGGTAAAGCTTTGACTGTTCCCTGCTTCAAATTGCTCTTCAACAAGTAATGACAGCTATTTACCACCCTCATTAAGCCATACCACCATTCTTGATGCCTTTGATAAATGGAGTAGTCTTTCTATTCACTCCATTCCTTACCCAATCTCATCCCCATTCTAAGTGACTTTAACACCTAACTTCTAGGATATGTAATTCATGTGTAACTCAATGATATTCACTAACACTTCAGTCATAAGAGGGCACAGCTATAAAATGGATTTACTATATAATATTACTTCTCCAAATTCACAAAATTTGGATATCTTCTATACAACAGTCTAACTCCATCACTTGTATTGAACTCTCTCTTAAACTTCATTATGATTTCTGAATCTTGGACCAAAAAAAACTAAATTTAAATATAAACTTTTAGGGGGCTGGTGTTGTAGTACAACAGGTTAAGCTGCCACCTGCCATACCAGCATCCTAATAAGTCCCTGCTGCTTTACTTCCTATCCAGTTGTCTGCTAATGTGCCTGAGAAAGTATTGGAAGATGGCCTGAGTGCTTAGGCTCCTGCCACACGGGAGACTCAGATGGAGTTCCAGACTCTTGGCTTTAGCTTGGTCCAGCCTTGCTTTTGCTGCCATTTGGGAGTGAACCAGCATATGGAAAATGTCTCTCTCTCTCTCCCTCTCCCTCTCCCTCTCCTCCTCTCTTTGTAACTCTCCTTCTCAAATAAATAAATAAACCTTTTTCTAAGAAGGATTTTTAAAATATATAAACTTTTGGCAGGCACCATGGCTCAATAGGCTAATCCTCCACCTGTGGCGCTGGCACCTCAGGTTCTAGTCCTGGTCGGGGTGCCAGATCCTGTCCTGCTTGCTCCTCTTCCAGTCGAGCTCTCTGCTGTGGCCCGGGAAGGCAGTGGAGGATGTGTTTAAATATTTTACTTTCGTAAATTTTATAAACATAAATGATCATGTAAAGACATTGCCCAGGGTCTTGGAAGGGGAATATGTGAGATACTCTCAAACTGAAGCTTCACTCAAGGTAAATCCCTCCTGGTAAGCTCATGCTTAATGCTGAGACATTAGTAACAACTTTAGAATCACAGGGAATAAAAGGATGCCTGATGCAACCTTATCTTTATAACATTTTTCTAGATGTCTGAACAATAGACTGACAATAATGACAAGCTGCTTAATGATTATTGTGTAGCATACAATAAACCAAGCCATATCACTTGGATATTTATTTTAATTATTACAATAGCCTCATGAAGTAAGGGCTATAATAAATCTTTTCAGACACTGAAACTGAGGCACATCATGTTAAATTGCCAAAATTATGTAGTTAGTAGATGTCAATTTTGGTCAGTAGGTATTACTTTATTTTTAGTTATTACATATTTTCCCATAACTTGAAGAGAATTTTTTGCTTCCATTTTATAGCTATAAAAGAAAATCTATGTTTATATTTATTAATAGCTAATGTTCTAAGTTTATACTAACAAATACATCAACTGAAAACAAAATATATTTTTCCTACATACATAAATTTAAATAAATTACTGGGGTAAATGTTAGAATTATTATAACTAATAAAGGAGTTCATTACAGTGAATATACACAACACAAATATGTTTTTAAGACTTAGTTTCAAAGCCAGTAATAAACGGTGAAAAAATATAATAAGCACAGGTTGACTTAGAGTAGCAATAAAAATATAATGTACTTAGGAATAGTGCATAAATTATACACAAAGCTTTCATAAAGAGAATGTTAAATATTTAATCATGTATATAAAAACCTACATATGAATGAGCTTACATAATAATTTCTTATATGTCAAGTGTGAATACTAAAAAGCTGTCAATCCTGGCCAAATGACTGCAGGAGTTTCAATCTTACCTAATAAAGCCTCAAAGTTGTCATCTATTTTTGAAAGCTCTAAAAGGTAACACAACAGGGTTTGAGATATCAAAGACAGCATATGATGGGTAAAAAACCTAAATATAAGATCCAAACCCATAAAATTCTTAGAAGAAATCACAGAATGAAAGCTTCATGACATTAGAATTGGCAATAATTTCTCAAATATGACACTAAAAATGCAGTAAACCAAGTAAAAATAGATACATTGACTACATAAAAATAAAAGAAAAAATCTTACATCAAAGGATTTAACCATCAGAGTGAAAAGAGTAACCTGAAAAGTGGGACAAAATCTTTGCAAATTGTACATCTAGTAAAGACCTAATGTACAAAAATTTCACATACTGAACAACAGCAAAAAATAAAAAACTCAATGTAAAAATGGATAAAGACTAGAATAGACATTTCTTCAAAAAGAAAAAAGACACACAAATGACTAATAAGCATATTAGAAGGAGCTCAACATCACAAATAACTAAGAAAAGCAGATCAAATCCATGGCATACACAACTTCACACCCATTAAGAAGTCCACTATTCAAAATAAATAAATAAATAAACTGGAAAATAGCATTAATGAGGTTGTGGAAAAATTAGAATCCTTACGCACTTTAGGTAGCAATGCAAGATGTACAAGAACTAGAAAATAATATAATAGTTGCTCAAAAAAATTGAGAACAGGAAATGATCGCGCAATCTAGCAATTCCACTTCTGGGTATGATGGAACAAAATAGAAAGCAGGTACCCAAAGAGATATTTGCAGCACTCATTTTCATAGCAGCATTAGTCACAACAGACAAGAAGTCAAAGAAATCTGAATGTAGGCCAATAAAAGAATGAATAAACAAGATATGGCATATATATAAAATGGAAAATTATTCAGAATTAAAAAGGAAAGACAACTTTAAAAATAAATAAATAATTAAAGTGTTTCAAAACCTTGGGGAAAAAAGGCATTCTGTATAGCATACATTCATTTTGAAGACATTATGCTAAGTGAAATAAGCAGTCCAAAAAAAAGACAAATGCTTCTATCTAGGATAGTCAAATTCACACACGCAGAAAGTAGAATGAAGGTTGATAGCAATTTGGAGGTAAGAGAAGGGAATGGGGAGTTGTTGTTTATTGAGTAAAAGTTTTAGTTTTACAAGATGGAATTCTGGAAATTGACTGCCCAACAGTGTAAATACACTTAGCATTACTGAACTGTACACTCAAAGATGGTTAAGATGATAAATTGTGTTATCTATATTTTGGCACAATCAAATGTTTTAAAGATACAAAAGAAAGTCCAATGTATCAAAGATCCCTTATAATAGACTAAAGACTTAATTATAAGACCTAAAAAAAAATAAAATTCTTAGAAGAAACCATAGAGATAAATCTTCAAAGCCTTGGATATGGCAATGGTTTCGCAGATACAACACCAAGGGCACATTCAATAAAAGAAAAAATAAATAAATTAGAGTATATCACAATTTAAAACAGTGCACCAAAGGAAATGATAGTATGAGAGCAAGAAAAAAAAATAACTCACAGAATGGAGAAAATATTTGCAAATCATGTGATCGGTGGCCAATATCCAGAATATATAAAGAACTTTAGCAATTCAACAAAAAAGGACAGAAAATTCAATTTTTGAAAATGGGCACAAGATTTGAATAGATATTTCTCCTGATGAGACACTCAAATGTCAAATAACCAAGTGAAAGATGTTCAATACCAACGGCCACTGAGGAAGTTAAAACTAAATTGACAAATAGATAGCCTATATATCCATCAATTGTCACTGCAATGCTCATTCTTTTACAATGTCAAAATGTCTCTTTCAGTTTAAAATACATAATTTATCTTTTCACTGCTCTACCTACTAAAATGCAATCTCTGTATTTAGTGCATAATTTGTATGTCATGAAGCTGTGGAGGGGACTATGGGGTTGATTCCCACCCTCAAACTGGGGAGAACCCACATCAAATGGGGAGAACCACTTTGGAATGATAGCTGCAGAATAAATTTACCAAGGAGATAGACAGCCAGATATAGTACTCAACTTCTACGGGATTCAAGAGTTCCTATGCACTCTGTGTAAAGATACAGAGGGCATCTAATTGATGAAGTAGCCACTGGGTCACTACAGAAATGCAGAGCAGCCGGCACCATGGCTCAACAGGCTAATCCTCCGCCTGCGGCGCCAGCACCCGGGTTCTAGTCCTGATCAGGGCACCCGATTCTGTCCCGGTTGCCCCTCTTCCAGGCCAGCTCTCTGCTATGGCCGGGGAAGGCAGTGGAGGATGGCCCAAGTGCTTGGGCCCTGCACCCGCATGGGAGACCAGGAGAAGCACCTGGCTCCTGGCTGCTCTCTCTCTCTCTCCCTGTCCACTCTGCCTGTCAAAAAAAAAAAAAAAAAAAAGAACATGCAGAGCAGAACTGGGCCTGAGAACCTCTGCGTACATGGCCACAGACAGAGCATCAGCAAAGGTTGAGGAGAAGGTTTACTTACATGGAAGTTGGTCAGACTTCCACCAGTAAACCTCAGACTGTGTGGACCAGGCGATTCTCCAGAAGCGAACTCCATGGTAGAGGCCACAGAAGCCAGGGTAAGACACAAGGATCTCATTCCTATATAAGCTTTCTCTTTCCCCATTGCCAAACAGTGAACAAGTTTTTGGCTCAACTATATTCAAGTGCTATCTTGGGGAGGAAAAGGAATAAGAAATTCAGAAAGACTTAGCAAGTTTATGTTAAATTTTCCATCATATGGTGTGAGTTTATGAACGTGCTCAGGCCACTGATAGAAAACAAATGATAGATAAAACTTGACGATTGCCGGCGCCGCGGCTCAGTAGGCTAATCCTCCGCCTTGCGGCGCCGGCACACCAGGTTTTAGTCCCGGTCGGGGCACCGATCCTGTCCCGGTTGCCCCTCTTCCAGGCCAGCTCTCTGCTGTGGCCAGGGAGTGCAGTGGAGGATGGCCCAAGTCCTTGGGCCCTGCACCCCATGGGAGACCAGGAGAAGCACCTGGCTCCTGCCATCGGAACAGCGCGGTGCGCCGGCTGCAGCGCGCCTACCGCGGCGGCCATTGGAGGGTGAACCAACGGCAAAAAGGAAGACCTTTCTCTCTGTCTCCCTCTACTGTCCACTCTGCCTGTCAAAAAAAAAAAACAAAAAAAAACGACGATGATGGTATGGCTTGAACATGGCTTGTGTACCCTACAGATTCATGTGTTGGGAGCTAGGTCTCCAGCGTGGCATTATGGGGAGGTGGTGGAAACTTTAAGAGATGGGGTTTAGTAAGAGATGGGGTTTAGTAGGAGGTCCTTAGGTCATTGTGGCTATGCACTTGCAAGGTCAAAACTCCACCTGAATATTTTGAGTTTTTGTGAGAGAGCTGTTACAGAAGGAGAAAGCCTGGTCCCACCCAGCTGCCTCCCAGCCTCCTGGTTCCTGTAATCCCTCTCCTGCATACACTACTGCTTCAGGCATCTGTCACCCAAAACCTACCAGTGGCCCTTCTCCAGAGCCACAGCCTGTGCCTTGCATGGAGACTTCCAGCCTCCACAATCGTCAGCTACACAGATTATCTTTCTCTTCATAAGTAGCCTTTGTCAAATATTTTGCTATAGTGATGAAAAGCTGACTAAAATATAAAAATTCAAAAGTTTTCATACCACTTCCTATTTTTCAAATCTATTAAAATATTTGCAAAGTATTTGCTTATAATTTCTTTTACTTTTCCTCACAGAAATTGTTACTCATGGTTCATTCTGAGTTTTGTGTATTTACATTTCTGCCCTTCTGTGAGAAGTTAAATTAATGGTTTTTCTATTTAGTAAAACATTTTCTCAAAGAACAAGTTTTGGGTTGTATATTTATTCTATTTTTTCTACTTATTAATTAGTAATTTTATCTTTATTGGTTCTTTTTGTTTATCTTAGAGTTATTTAATTGCTTATTTCCCAACATCTGAGTTCACTAATAATTTATTTTATTTACCAAATGCTAATCAAAGTACTTAAAGGCATGCATTTTCTCCTGAGTACAACTTTTTCATATGGAGACTATGAAGAAAAAACTACTGCATTCCCACTTGAACTTTATTAATATCTATTTCAAAATAGAGTAGGCTATTACTGTAAAGAACAAGAACTGTTTTGTAATATAACTAGAGAACATGGCATGTATTTTTTGATATTTTAAATTCATTATTTCCCTTGTTACTTGATACATGAACAAAATTTATAAACATTTTATGAGGATAAAGAAACGGTATGGGGTTGGTGCTGTGGTGCAATGAGTTAACGCCCTGGCCTGAAACGCCGGCATCCCATATGGGTGCCAGTTCGAGACTTGGCTGTTCCACTTCTGATCCAGCTCTCTGCTATGCCCTGGGAAAGCAGTACAAGATGGCCCAGGTGCTTGGGACCCTGCACCCGTGTGGGAGACTCGGAAGAAGCTCCTGGCTCCTGGCTTCGGATCAGTGCAGTTCCGGCCATTGCGGCCAATTGGGGAGTGAACCATTGGACGGAAGATCTCTCTCTCTCTCTCTGCCTCTCCTCTCTCTGTGTAACTCAGATTTTCAAATAAATAAATAAATCTTCAAAAAAAAAAAAAAAAGAAAGAAACAGTACTATCAGCTTGCTGTATGTAGGACAGAAGATATTTATATAAATTAAAGCAATCTTATTCACTTTTTTCTTTATTATGGCTTTGCATATTTTTTCCTACTCTGTCACTCAAGGATTAAGAGAAGGTAAATGACATTTCCCATTGCATTATACTTTTTGTGCATTTTCCCTATATTCCTGAAAACAATCTTTTGACACATGCATTTCAGTTACATCTTAATTTGAATGTCCTTAGTCATTGTGATTTTTTTTGCCTTGAATTCAATTTTTGTCTGGAATTATCATTGCAAGGCTTTTTTTCATAAAAATTTTTAAACACTTATTATTTAAATTTCTCAGAGTTGCTTCTTAAACATATAGCTCCAGTAAATGGCATATTGGTGGGTTTATACTTTTTACTTGATTTAAGTGTATTTTACTATAGTAAAGGAATTTAACAATTTTAAGTTATGCATATGTATTTTGTGGATATATAAAAATGTATCTTAATTCTGTGTTATTTTATAATTTTTGCTTTTCATATCTCCTCAATATTTTATTTGATTTCTAACTTATATTATGTGGTCCTTATTTACATTATTTTCTCCTCTTTCTATCCTCTCCCAAAAGACCTTTGAAGTTAAAATCTATTTTTTTAAGAGTGTCAATTATTAAATCAACAATGGGAGTCACTTTGCACTTACTCCCCATGTAAGATCTCTGTCTTTAATGTGTTATACTATGCAAATTAACAGTAAAACTAGTACTCAAACAGTACTTTATAGTTTGTATATTTGTGTGAGTGCAAACTGTTGAAATCTTTACTTAGTATATACTAAGTTGATCTTCTGTATATAAAGATAATTAAAAATGAATCTTGATGAAGAATGGGATGGGAGAGGGAGTGGGAGATGGGATAGTTGTGGGTGAGAGGGAGGTTATGGGGGTAAAAGCCACTATAAACCAAAAGTTGTACTTTTGAAATTTATATTCATTAAATAAAAGTAGAAAGAAAGAAAGAAAGAAAGAAAGAAAGAAAGAAAGAAAGAAAGAAAGAAAGAAAGAAAGAAAGAAAGAAAGGAAGAAGGAAGGAAGGAAGGAAGGAATGGAAGGAAGGAAGGAAGGAAGGAAGGAAGGAAGGAAGGAAGGAAGGAAGGAGAGAGAAAGAAAAATCTATTTTTGGCTTTTAATAATTATCACCATAAAATTTTAGATAAATCCTTAAACATATGTAATTCTCAATCAATCACTTTTGGAAAGAAATCTAGAAACAATAAAGTGAAGAGGAAATCAACAGAATGGGAGAAAATGTTTGCAAACTATACATCTAATAAAGTTTAATATTCAGAATATATAAGGAACTCAAGAAACTCAAAAACAACCAAGCAAACAACCCAGTGAAGAAATAGGAAAAGGATATGAACAGGTATTTTTCAAAGGAAAAAAATACAAATGGCCAAAAGACACATGAAAAAATGTTAAAGATCACTAGCCATCAAGAAAATGCAAAAAAAAAATAATAATAATAATAATCACAATGAAGCATCAGCTCACCCCAGTTAGGATGGTTATCATCCAAAAATCACCAAATAACAAATGCTGGTGAGGATGTGAAGAAAAAGGTACCCTGATACATTGTTGGTGGGGATGTTAACTGGCACAATCATCATGGAAGACAGTATGGAGATTCATCACTACTGATAATATATCTAAGGAAATGAAACACCATATGAAGGAGTTACCTGCACTCCGATGCCTATAGATGCTCAATCCACAATGGCTAAGCTATGGAAACAACCTACATGTCCATCTACTGATGATTACATAAAGAAAATGTGGTATATATACAGATGGAATATTATCAGCCACCAAAAAGAACCACATCCAGACATTTGCAACAAAGTGGATGCAACCGGAGATCATTAAGCTAAGTGAAATAAGCCAGACCCAAAAGAAAAAATGCCACACATTTTCTATTTTTGGTAGTTAATACATATAAATATGCTACTATAGTTTTAATCATCTGTGATTATTTTAAAATTTACCATATATGAGTAGAATGCACATATTTTAGATAACTGCTTATAACCCTTGCCTATATTTCTGTTGAACTATGGACTTTTTATCTTTTTACTTGTTGAACTCTTTATTTAGTGGAGCATTAAGCCTATGCTTATAATGTAAATTAAAAATATTTTATCTCCGGGCTGGTGCTGTGGCACAGCGGGTTAATGCCCTGGCCTGAAGCACTAACATCCCATATGAGTGCCGGTTTGGGACCCGGCTGCTCCACTTCCAATTCAGCTCTCTGCTATGGCCTGGGAAAGCAGTGGAAGATGGTCCAAGTCCTTGGGCCCCTGCACCAACATGGGAGACCCAGAAGAAGCTCCTGGCTCCTGGCTTCCGATCGCAGCTCCAGCCATTGTGGCTAATTGGGGAGTGAAGCATCGGATGGAAGACTTCTCTCTCTCTCTCTCTTTCTCTCTCTCTCTGTCTCTCCTCTCTCTGTGTGTAACTCTGACTTTCAAATAAATAAATAAATGTTTAAAAAAATTTTTACCTGAAAATTTGAAAATGAAACAAAGAAAGAGGAAGGGAAGGAAGGAGGATGAGAAATACAATTAGAATTATATCTATGAAGTACACTGAATCAGTTCTCATATTAATATCGTATTAATATGAGAATTGTGTCATAGTAATTATCATGCATTTGCTGTAACCCTGAGATTTTAATGTATTATTTATTAATAAAAAAAGATTTATTCACATTTTTATTTATTTGTTTTAAAGGGAGAGAGAGAAAGAGAATCTTTCATCCACTCGTTCATTCCCTAAATGGCCACAATAGCTGGAGCCTAGCTATGACAAAGCCAGGAGTCTAGACCTCTATCTGGGTCTCCAACATGGGAGGCAGGGCCCAAGTACATAGACCATATTCAGCCGCTTTCCCAAGCAAATTAGCAGGGAGTGGATGGAAAGCAGAGCAACTGGGATGCAAACCAGCACTCTGATATGGAATGCTGGCATGGCAGGCAGCATATTAACCACTCACCAAATGCCCTCCCCTGGACATAAACTCTCTGGCATATCTTCTCTGATATTAGATCTTTTTTATTTTTATTTTTTTTTTTATTTTTGACAGGCAGAGTGGACAGTGAGAGAGACAGAGAGAAAAGTCTTCCTTTGCCGTTGGTTCACCCTCCAATGGCCGCTGCGGCCGGCGCACCGCGCTGATCCGATGGCAGGAGCCAGGTGCTTCTCCTGGTCTCCTATGGGGTGCAGGGCCCAAGCACTTGGGCCATCCTCCACTGCACTCCCGGGCCACAGCAGAGAGCTGGCCTGGAAGAGGAGCAACCGGGACAGAATCCGGTGCCCCGACCAGGACTAGAACCCGGTGTGCCGGTGCCGCAAGGCAGAGGATTAGCCTAGTGAGCCGTGGCGCCGGCCTGATATTAGATCTTAAGACCCTCAGTCCCAGGGAGTATTATCCTATACCTGGAAAGGGAGAATACTGCACAATGAGAAAGCAAGCAGTGAACTTGAGAATAGGTCGATAAAAACTTCCCAAGCTCAAATACAAATAGAATAATGAATGAAAAAAAGAATAAAAGAACATACAAACTGTGAGATAATTTCAGTAAGTACAAAATATGTGTACAGAAGTTCTTCAACTTAGGATTGGGTTGTATCCCAATAACCCCATTGTACATTGAAACTATAGTAATTGCAAATGCACCTAAGCTATCAAACACCTTAGCTAAGCACTGTAGCGCATGAGCTATTTACCCTCGTGATCACATGGCTGACTGGGATCTGCAGCTCTTGGCCACTGCTCAGGATCATGAGAACCCAACCCATGGCCCTGGCTGCCCGATAAGCCTAACCAGACACCTGGGCCTTCTCTTTCCAGGTCCCTGCTCCACAAATTCTGGCTGCTTCAGAAGTCTCTCTCTTATCTCTGTCACTTCAGCTTGTGCTCCACCTGGCTTCTCCTTCCCTCCTGGAGGGAAGAGAAATGTCCGCTGACAGAAGTCTGAAGTCATAGTGAGGCTCACTTTGCTATTGCTATTTTCTCAACACTCAGTCTTGTGCTGATGGCTATTCAGTGTCTGAGTATAATTGCCTCATATATTCAGTACACTTTTATCCTGTCCTTGACAGTCTGGCATTGGTTTCTCTGCCATGGGGAGCATAATACATGGCTGTGTTATTTTATAAAATATAATGGAGTAAATGCAACATGGCATCCTAGATTGGATCCTGAAAATAAAACTGGTGAAATGCAAAGCTTGTAAGTTTATTTAATTGTAATGTAGCAATGTTAATCTTAGTTTTGACAAATGTAGCATGCTAATGTAAGTTATTATCATTAGTGGAAAGTAAGTGAAGGGTGTTTAGGAACTCTACTATTTTTGCAATGTTTTCATAAACCTAAAATTATTTCAAAATCATTTATTAAAAATGCAATATTATAGATTAAGACCATTAATCATAACTAGCAATCACATAGCCATTACTATGCTGGGCATTATTTTAAATTATTTACGTACAGTAACTCACTCTCTCCTCACCAGAAGAATAATCCTGTGTGATAGGGCTATTAAGATCTTTTCACAGAAGAGGAACTACAGCACAGAGATTAAACTAGTGAGTAGCAGAAGTGAACAAGACTAGAGTGGTAAAATGTCATCTTCATTGCACCCTATCAACATTACTTACTAGCAACATGACCTCGCTGTTGATATCCCTGGTCACCTGGTAGAGGTAGTGTTAATCAGCTTTCTCCTCTGTAAGCCCCCCCCCCCTCCTCTTTCCACACTCTATTCCTTGGAAAAAAGTCATTATGCATAGCCCATACCTAGGGAATGGAGAGTTATGCTCCATCCCCATGAAGGAAAAGTATCTGCCTATAATATTTATAATTCTTCTGTATGGGAGATTGTCCTTTCTTCCCTGTGAACATACTTATTCAGTCATTTATTTATATTATGAATTATTATTCATAATATCCATATTATTATTAATTATTATTTATGAATATTTATTTCACACTTTTGGTTATAATCCAGTCCTTTATTTATTTTTTTTAATAAATATAAATTTCCAAAGTACAGCTTATGGTTTACAATGGCTTCCCCCCCATAACTTCCCTCCCACCCACAACCCTCCCCTTTCCCGCTCCCTCTCCCCTTCCGTTCACAGCAAGATTCATTTTCAATTCTCTTTATATACATAAAATCAGTTTAGTATATATAAAGATTTCAACAGTTTGCCCGCACATAGCAACACAAAGTGAAAAAATACTGTTGGAGTACTAGTTATAGCATTAAATAACAGTGTACAGCACATTAATGACAGAGATCCTGCATGATATTTTTTTAAAAAGATTAATTTTCTATGTAATTTCCAATTTAACACCAAGGGGTTTTTTTTCATTTTCAATTATCTTTATATACAGAAGATCGCTTCAGTATATACTAAGTAAAGATTTCATCAGTTTGCACCCACACAGAAACACAAAGTGTAAAAATACTGTTTCAGTACTAGTTATATCATTACTTCACCTTGGACAACCCATTAAGGACAGATCCCACATGGGACGTAAGTACATAATGACTCTTGATGTTGATTTAACAATTTAACACTCTTGTTTATGGCGTCAGTAATCTCCCTAGGTTCTAGTCACGAGTTGCCGAGGCTATGGAAGCGTTTAGGGTTCGCCGACTTCGATCTTATTCCGACAGGGTCATAGTCAAAGTGGCTTGGCCTAACCAAGCGCAGGACAAGATTGCTTAAAGCATAGCAGGGTTTGCCTGACACAGAGCCAAGAGCTAAAATGTGATCATATGTTGAAGTCTCAGGGGCCAGCACTATGGTGTAGCTGGTAAAGCTGCCACCTGCACTGCCGGCATCCCATATGGGCAATGGTTCAGGTCCCGGCTGCTCCACTTCTGATCCAGCTCTCTGATATGGCCTGGAAAAGCAGTACAAGATGGCCCAAGTCCTTGGGCCCCTGAACCTGTGTGGGAGACCCAGAAGAAGCTCCTGGCTCCTGGCTTTGGATCAGCGCAGCTCCATCCGACCATTGTGGCCAATTGGGGAGTGAACCAGCAGATGGAAGACCTCTCTCTCTCTCTCTCTCTCTCTCTCTCTCTCTGCCTCTCCTTCTCTCTGTGTAACTCTTTCAAGTAAATAAATATTTTAAAAAATATATAGTGAAGTCTCAGACTAGCTAGAGTTTAAAAAGACCTCTCTGGTCATCTTCAGAATACACTTGGGACTTCAGAAAGGCCATGTTCCAGAGTAAGTTTCACTTCCTAGGACTAAGCTCAAAACTTCATACAAAATTTTCATTTAAGTATTTGAGAGGCAAAAAGAGGAAGCAAGGGAAGGAGGAGGGGAGGGAAGAGAGGGGAGATGGGGAGAGAGAGAAACTCTCATCTATCGGTTGACTCCCCAAAAGCCCACAACAACCAGGGCTCAACCAAAATCAAAGCTGGTAGCCAAAGCTCAACCCAGGTAGGTGGGTGGCAGGAACCCACTACTTGAGCCATCACCTCTGCCTCCTAGGGTGCACATTAGCAGGAAGCTGGAATTGGGAGCAGGAGCTGAGAATCAAACCCAGGTGCTGTGATGTGGGAAACTGGTGTCCTAACCAGCACCTTAGCCATTATGTCAAATACCTGCTTTTAAGCTTTGAACTGACAAGATCAAAGTATCCAACATCAGTCCAACTGACTGCCAGAACAAAATTCAACATTCTTGAGAGGAAAATATTCATAATCCAGGCCCCCCACATTATATCATCTACAGTGTCCACATGTTGTAATATATATGCATATATTCACACATATTTATGTTAAAATATATATAGCCATACATCCTATGGTTTTTTTTTTTTTTTGACAGGCAGAGTGGATAGTGAGAGAGAGAGAGACAGAAATGTGGGTGCAGGGCCCAAGGACTTGGGCCATCCTCTACTGCCTTCCCGGGCCATAGTAGAGAGCTGGCCTGGAAGAGGGGCAACCGGGACAGAATCTGGCGCCCCGACCGGGACTAGAACCCGGTGTGCCAGCGCCGCAAGGCGGAGGATTAGCCTGTTAAGCCACGGCGCCGGCCTAAGCTGAAAAGCCCTTCACTCAGCCCAACTTCCAAAGTGACCACTGCAGCTGAGGGGATGGTCAAGTAGGGTCAGCAACATTGCAGGCAGAACTGTAAATTTCTTGTTAGAGATGCCACCTGCCTTTACCTGGCCAGCTCTCCTCCCAGGCCAGCCAAGTAATGAAAGTCAACAGAGTGCCTTCCCCTAGGAGGTTCACACCTCCCTTAGGATATACCCCATGTGAAGAGATTGATAGGTCTGGGCCTCTGAATTTACAAGGCCTAAAGCCCAACAGATTATTATCAAGCCCCTTCTATCAGGTTCTATTTGCCTCTCAATCAGAAAACTTAATTGTAGCTTAGACAGCACCTTTCTTAGCTCCTCTAATAATGACTCTGTCCTTTGTTCTAGACCCTGTCTAGTGCACTTGGGCCTCATTCCTTTGTAATCATAACCTCTACTCTACCACCAATGGCTCTACTCCCAACATGTGTGTACTGATGGTCCTCTTCCCCACTTAATGCTGTATAATTGTTCAAACCTGGTAAATGCCACTCTTAGGATCATTGGTTACTATCCTCACTCTGTCTTTTATGACCTTGTCTAAATATGATCAGAGTCGGCAAACTTGGAAGGCTTCCATAGCCTTGGCAACTCATGACGACAGCCTAGGATGGTTACTGGCGCCATAAACTAGAGTGTCAATTTGTTGGGTCAACAACAGGAGCCACTGTGCACTTGCTCCTCATGTGGGATCTCTGTCCTTAATGAGCTGTACATTGTGATTTAATGCTATAACTAGTACTCAAACAGTATGTTTCACTTTGTGTTTCTATGTGGGTGCAAATTGTTGAAATCTTTATACTAAATTGATCTTCTGTATATAAAGAGAATTGAAAATGAATCTTGATGCAAATGGAAGGGGAGAGGGAGCGGGAGAGGGGAGGGTTGCGGGTGGGAGGGAAGTTATGGGGGGGGGGAAGCCATTATAATCCATAAGCTGTACACTGGAAATTTATATTCATTAAATAAAAGTTAAAAAATATATATATATAGCACACAGGGCAGGAGTAGTAAAGGGAACTATGCTGTCACATGGGTCATGCACTTTACTTAAAGTATTAAACAATATTAACTCTGAGAAAATGGTGGTTGGTATACATATTGCAATCCTGATACCATCCTGGGAAGCAGCAGGTGACAGCTCAAATACTTGGGTCCATGCTACTCACAAGGAAAACCTAGACTGGGATCTGGGCTTCCATCTTTGTGCTAACCTAGCCCACTGCAGGCATTTGGGCAGTGAACCAGTGAATGGAAGATCTGTGTCTTTCTCTCTCTCCCTATCTCACTCTCTCTCTTTCACATAAAATGAAAATAAATTTTAAAATGTTTATATAGTACAAATAAGTATAGCTAAACCCACATACTGATTATACTACAATTTTAAGTAATGCTGTATTAGCCAGAACAAGTCAGGAAAGGATAAAGAGAAAAATAAAACAATAGATTGGGAAAATTGAAAGAAAGTAAAAAAATGATGAATCTAAATAGCCATATCTGCAATTTCATTAAGTGTTAAAAAACAGTGCTTCAGAGCCGGCGCCGTGGCTCAATAGGCTAATCCTCCGCCTGTAGCGCCGGCACACCGGGTTCTAGTCCCGGTCGGGGCACCGATCCTGTCCCGGTTGCTCCTCTTCCAGGCCAGCTCTCTGCTGTGGCCAGGGAGTGCAGTGGAGGATGGCCCAAGTGCTTGGGCCCTGCACCCCATAGGAGACCAGGAGAAGCACCTGGCTCCTGCCTTCGGATCAGCGCGGTGCGCCGGCTGCAGCACGCCGGCCGCAGCGGCCATTGGAGGGTGAACCAACGGCAAAGGAAGACCTTTCTCTCTCTCTCTCTCACCGTCCACTCTGCCTGTCAAAAATAAATAAATTAAAACAAACAAACAAACAAAAACAGTGCTTTAGTCTATCTTCTGCTGCATAACAAAATACCTGAGGGATCCTTTACATAGAAAAGGGGTTTAGTTAGTTCCCACTTTGGAGTCAGCCTCATGGGCTCATCCTCTAGCAGCAGAAGTGTGTGCAACAAGGAGATTCAGGGAGATGCAGTGACCACTTTTACTCTGTTGTGACAATCTACTGTTGAAGAAAGTAATTGGATTCCTGTGAGAACTACATTCATCCCTCTCACAGAACCACTTTAATCTCTTCATAGGCTTGCATTGTAATGATCTAATCCCCTTCCACTAGGGCCCAACTCTTAAAGATTCCACCTTCTTTCTTTTTTTTTTTTTTTTTAATTTGACAGAGTTAGACAGTGAGAGACAGAGACAGAGAGAAAGGTCTTCCTTCCATTGGTTCACTCCCCAAATGACCACTGTGGCAAGACCTACGCCGATCTGAAGCCAGGAGCCAGGTGCTTCCTCCTAGTCTCCCATGCGGGGGCAGGAGCCCAAGCACTTGCGCCATCCTCCACTGCCTTCCCGGGTCACAGCGGAGAGCTGGACTGGAAGAGGAGCAACCGGGACTAGAACCCAGTGCCCATATGGGATGCCAGCGCTGCAGGCAGAGGATTAACAGAGTGAGCCACGGCATCAGCATCCACCTTCTTTTAACACAACCACACAGGATACCAAACAGGAACAGTTAGTGGGCACACTCAAACCATATACAAACCATGGAAACAGATTAGAAATAAAAGGAAGGAAAAAAATATACCTTGTCAATGATATGCATAAGAAAACTGAAGCTTATTAATAATAGATTAAATGAATCTTAAGAAGAATAAACATGAAGTTACAGACATTTTATTGGGATAATCAGATCAATCCAAGAAGATGCTATAGCAATATTATAATGGAAGTGGTTAATAACTTTGCTTAAAAATAAATGAAGCCAGGGGCCAGCACTGTGGCACAGAGGGTTAACACCCTGGCCTGAAACGTCAGCATCCCATACGGTCGCTGGTTTGAGACCCGGCTGCTGTACTTCCAATCCAGCTCTCTGCTATGGCCTGGGAAAGCAATACAAGATGGCCCAAGTCCTTGGGCCCTTGCACCCACGTGGGAGACCCAGAAGAAGCTCCTGGCTCCTGGCTCCTGGCTTCCAATCGGCGCAGCTCCGGCCATTGCAGCCAATTGGGGACTAAACCAGGAGTTGAAGACCTCTCTCTCTCTCTCTCTCTCTCTGCCTCTCCTCTCTCTGTGTAACTCTGACTTTCAAATAAATAAATAAATCTTTAAAATAAATAAATAAATGAAGCCAAAGCTGACTGAACTGAATGGACAGGTAGAGAAATCTACAATCAGAAGTGAAACATCAATTTCCCCCTTAATAAATAGAGTAAAATAAAAGGATATAGAAAATCCAAAAATTTTGTTAACCATCTTAACCTACGTGGCTTTTATGGAATAATTTGTCTAAAACCTGCAGATTTTACATTCTTCCCAAAGGCACATACAGCATTTGTCCAAGATAGCCTTATTCTAGGACATAAAACAATATTTAATCTATTGAAAGAGTTCCAAATTTTAGAATATGTCCACTAACCATAAAAATTTAAATCAGATATCAATAAAATTATTTAGAAAAACCTCAAATATTTTAAATTTAAGCGAGGTTATAAATAACTAATAAAATATGAAATCATACACATAGCTAATAAATATTTGAAACTAAGTAATTACAAAAATATACAAAATGCACTGGACAGAAAGTTTATCAATTTATCTTTAAATTTGTTAATTTTCTGCCAGTTCAAATAAACTAGTTTTTGCAGTAAATTTTTTATTTCATATATACTTTTCAACTTCAGAATTTCCATTTGATTTTTCTCTAAAATTCCTCTCTTTGTTATTACTCTTCTATGCAATTTAACATGATCATCACATCTTCCTGTACTCCTTTAATCATACTTCCCTCTAGTTATGTGAATGTATTTATAATGGTTATTTTCAAGTCTTTTTCTGTTAACTCTGACATCTAGTTGCTCTCATGAAAATTTCTATTGTATATATGTGTCATACTCTTTCTTTGTAAGTCTTGTAATTTTTCTTGGGAAATGGACATTTTAGATAATATATTGTAGCAAGTCATGCGGCATACTCATCTTTTATGGGACATATTACTTGTTATTTGCTTAATGGTTGGTTGGATTATTTTAGTAAAATCTGTGCTCCATTTCCAAATGCCTGTAGAGTGCAAGACCTCGGGTGCTCCTCCTGAGGGTAATGCAGCTTTGAATGTGGCCACATTCACAGTGAATGACAGTTGCTGTCTTCATCTCTTTCCCTGATGACACACAGCTGTTAAATTCAACTAATTGCTGGCTAATTACTATGTTGTTTTCAACGGCATTTTGTAACATAAATTGCTGAACTGATTAATCCCATCAAATTTGACTCCTCGAAAGGTATAGTCATTAAGGTCAGTGTTTGAAAATTTTTCTGATCCCAGGAATATTCATCCCAGCTGTTTCATTCCACAGTTCTCTTTTAGTAGCCACCAGTCTACAATCCAATCTGTAACTGTATTAAATCCTTGAATCTCCCCCACCCTCCAATTTCCATAGCTTCCACTTTTCGTGTATTTAGTCTTGAACTTGCACACAATTTGCTACCAGTGAAATCAGTTTCTTTGGGAAGATATTGGGAGCTTTCCGTTTTCTGGCCTGTTTGTCTTCCCAGGCAAAACTGCGGAGCCAGGGTTTCTGGAGTTGAGGACAATAGCAAGCTTCTTTCTGAATGACATCTCACTCTGCAATCTGAGTGCTTGATGAAGCAGGAGCAGGCAGTGCCTCAGGTCCTCTCAAGTGCTGTGGGCACCCGTATTCTTAGCATGTTTTGACCAACATCATGGATTGTTTCCAACTCACCTAATAGCCCCTACTTCCTATCACTCATTTATATAATTAATATGTCATTAACAAGACAGTATCACAGACACCCACATACACATGACTTTGATGTTCATTCTCTTTTCTACCTACTACAATCAAGAATCCACATTTATAAATGTTTTCCTTCTTAAAAACCATTGGGGAACATTGGCCTTCCAACAATCCTTGTTTTGGAAAGTATGCAATAATCATGTCCTACTCACATGCAAGCCTTTTTTTTTTCTTCTAGATTGAGAGATCACCCTATTTCCTGGATTTATTATGCTTATCCATTCCTAGAAGAAAAGACCTTTCTAAGATGTATTTCAATAAAAGCAATTTAACTTTTGTTGTAGATTCGTTATTCACTGAAGGATCTCTTTAGGGTAAGATGATCTGTGAACTTTTAAAACTGAAGTAACAATGTGGCCATTGAAGGATGAAGCATTCCATGTACAAATATCAATGGAAAGGTTATGAATTAACATAGGAGAATTCAGCTACAGGGATAGCGAATAGACAATTATCTTGGCACTCATACTACTCAACATGATGGATTAAAGCTCAATCTGGAGTTTGTTAGGACAAGAATGGGTCTATGAGGTATGAGATTCACACAGGGAGCTCCCCCTTTGCCCTCCCCGCAAACATATGGCAATGAAAAAGTGCATAAAATATAAGGTTTGTTGAGCTTAAAAATCAGATAATCATTTTCCTGACTCAGACACAGATCTACCTATCTGCAGATCTGGGCTCTGGAGTCAGAAACCACAGAGATGATGCCTGTGTAACTCCTGGAGAGCTTGTAGAGTAGTATTCCATAGTGGCAAGGCACCAAAGTCAGGCTCACCATGTAGATGAAGTCCACTGTCTATAAAGTTAGATTTAAAAGAGTTCTGGCCCACATCCAGAAAATACAGTTCACATCTTGTAGCAGCCTGGATTAGGAGAAATGAGGTTAGCCATTGTCATCATGGCAGGACTTGGGTCCTTTTACCTACTGGTTAACATAAAATACTTTTCAAATTAGGGAATGTGGGGAGTCTGGATAAAAGTTACAATAAGTTTCCAAACATAGGGAGGTAAGCATGGGGAGAAGAAAAGCAAGACAAACAAAAGCAGAGAAATCTATTCCCAAAGCAGACTTAGAAGGACATGTTTAGAGATGATGTGTAGGTTCACAATCGTGATTGTGGCAATGGTTTCACAGGTACATTAATGTGTCAAAATTCATTAAAGTATACATGTTAGCTTTTTTTTTTTTCTCCTGAGGGAGCCAAAGTTGAGAGAAGTATGGCTTTCTCTTTTCTCTGCCATGGTATATGCCTGTCCACTCCAGAAGAGAAGAGTAATCTGGCAAAAACATCACTTTATCTTCTATGCCAAAGGTTCCCATTCTGTGGGACAGGTGAACTTTTTTCACACCAGCGTGCACAAAAACACCAGGCAGCCCGATGCTGTCACTGAATTAGCAGGTCACCGACCACTGCTGGGTCTTGGAGTACTGGCAGAGCTGTGGCTCAAGTTCTCAGTGTCTGAGGCAGTGGAACTCATTGATCTGTCCAGGGTGCTTTTGGAAATCTGTGCCAAATAGGCTGCATGTTTGTACCAACCAAAACTTGGTGCCATTGGCATTTTGGCATTTACACAATCCAAAAGTGACAGGCCATCTGCTCTGCCCTGGCTGTATCAGCCTTGCCAGCACTGGTAATGTCTAAAGGCCACTGTATTGAGGAAGTTCCTTAACGTCCTCCTGATGGTTGAAGATAAAGTGGAAGGTTACAAAAAGATCAAGGAGACTGTTTTGCTGCTTCAGACTTTTTTTTTTTTTTTTTTGACTGGCAGAGTGGACAGTGAAAGAGAGAGACAGAGAGAAAGGTCTTTCTTTTGCCGTTGGTTCACCCTCCAATGGCTGCCGCGGCTGGCATGCTGCGCCTGGCACACCGCGCCAATCCGAAGGCAGGAGCCAGGTGCTTCTCCTGGTCTCCCATGCGGGTGCAGGGCCCAAGCACTTGGGCCATCCTCCACTGCCCTCCCGGGCCACAGCAGAGAGCTGGACTGGAAGAGGGGCAACCGGGACAGAATCCAGCGCCCCAACCGGGACTAGAACCTGGTATGCCGGCACTGCAGGCGGAGGATTAGGCTATTGAGCCACGGTGCCAGCCTGCTTCAGACTCTTAAGGCCTGGCAAGACATCAAAAAAGTCTATGCCTCTCAGAGAGCTGGCAAGGGCAAAACGAGTAGCCAGCATGGAATCCAGCACAAGGGTTGGGGATATCCAGACGGCAGGCCATTGAAGGCCTGTAAACCAATCATTTGGTCTGGCCCTGCCAAAACAATGACAGGTAGGACTATAAATTCAGTTAAGACTACAGCAGATTAATTTTTAAGGTGAAAATCATGGCCTGTGAACGATGTTATAGATATCCAAATGGTCCTCAGCAGAGGGAAGGTTCCCCAGCCCTAGTGGGCCTTCAGCAACATCCTTGGAATTATTCTGCTCAGTTTTAAAGCTTGCTCCTGGTGGGTACGTGGGATGTTCCTGAACTTGGACTGAAAGTCTTTCAGCAAGCTAGATGAATTATATGGCACTTGGCATGAAGCTGCTTCTCTCAAAAGTAACTACAACCTTCCCATGTACAAGATGCTCAATACAGACCTTAGTGAATCTTGAAAAGCCCAGAGATTTAAAGAGCTCTCCAAGCACCACACCAAAAAGATTCATTGCTGAGTACTGAATAAGAATCCACTGAGTAACATTCCAACCATGTTGAAGCCAAACCCATAAGCAGACTACGAGCTGGAACACCATTCCTTGCCGGTCCAGAAATCATAAACTCCGGGTGGAGAGGCGGCAGCAGCATTAGCAGCCAAGTCAGACCAGAAGGGGTTTGCAGGCAAGAAGCCTGTGGAGGTGAAGAAAAGAAAGCAGGCTGCTGGTGTCAGGAAGCAGAAGTCTTCGGGGGAAAAGGCTGCAGCTTCCAAGAAGCCAGCAGAGAAGAAAACTGCCACAGAAGGAAAGAAGCCTGGTGGATAAACTCTTAAATTTGCTTATCGCAAAAAGGTCAAATCTTTTTGGACAACTTATTTTGAATAAAGATACTATCAGAGAAACAGTGTGGAAAAAAAAAAACCCCTATACATGCTAAATGCATGCAGTTTATTTTCTGTCAATTTTACTTTTACAAAACTGTATGAAAGCATTTACAAATAATTTTTAGTAAAATTAAATTCATCATGAAAATCAGTAACCAAAACAATCCTATTTAGAAGTAAATAACAAAACACATAAGAAACACATCTTACCAACACAGGCACACATAAACTGAAAGTGAAAGGATGGAAAAAGACATTCCATACTAATGGAAAGCAAAACAGAGCAGGTGTTGCCATCCTAACATCAGACAAAATAGACATTAACACAAAAACTGTTAGAAGAGACAAAGGAGGGCACTCTGTAATGATTAAGGCTTCAATTCAACAGGAAGATGTGACTAAAATAAATGCATATGTAGGTTTGGCACTGTGGTGTAGCAAGTAAAGCCACCGCCTGCAGTGCTGGCATCCCATGTGGGCAGCAGTTCAAGTCCCAGCTACTCTACTTCTGATCCAGCTCTCTACTATCACCTGAGAAAGCAGGAGAAGATGGCCCAAGTCCTTGGGCCACTGCACTCACATGAGAGACTCAGAAGAAGCTCCTGGTGGCCGGCACCATGGCTCACTAGGCTAATCCTCTGCCTGCGGCACCAGCACCCTGGGTTCTAGTTCTGGTCGGGGCGCTGGATTCTGTCCCAGTTGCTCCTCTTCCAGTCCAGCTCTCTGCCGTGGCCCGGGAAGGCAGTGGAGGATGCTTGGGCCCTGCACCAGCTTGGAAGACCAGGAGGAAGCACCTGGCTCCTGGCTTTGGATCGGTGCAGCGCCATTTGGGGGGTGAACCAACAGAAGGAAGACCTTTCTCTCTGTCTCTCTCTCTCTTTCACTGTCAGAAAGAAAGAAAGGAAGGAAGGAAAAGAGGGAGGGAGGGAGGAAGCAAACAAGCAAGCTAGCTAGCTAGCTCCTAATTCCTGGCTTCAAATCGCCACAACTCCAAGAGTTGTGGTCATCTGATGGAGGACCACTCTGTGTCTCTCTCCCTCTGCCTCTGCCTCTCTGTAACTCTGCCTTTCAAATAAATAAATAAATTTTTAAAAAATCAAAAAATGTTTATGCACCCAATTATAGAGTTCCTGGCTACTTAAAAGGAATTGTTAATAGATTTAAGGGAAACATAGATTCCAATACAACAGTAACAGGGGACTTCAACACCCCACTTTCAACAATGGACAGATCAACTAGACAGAAAATCAACAAAGAAACAATACAGCTAATCAATACTATGGACCAAATGGACCTAATGGATATCTACAGAACTTTTCATCACATAGGTGCAGAATACACATTCTTCTCCTCAGTGCATGGAACTTTCTCTGAACACAATGGGATAAAGACAGAAATCAACAACATAAAAATCATTACATCATGTGAAAACACATGGAAACTGAACAACAACCTTCTGAATGAACAGTGGGTCATAGAAATCAAAAGAGAATTCAAAAAATATATAGAAATGAATGAAGATGACAATACATCATATCAAATCTTATGAGATGCAACAAAAGCAGTGTTAAGAGGGAAAATTATAGCAGTTGGCACCTACTAAAAAATTGGAAAAGTAACAAGTAAATGACCTATCAAGGCATCTCAAGGATCAAGAAAAACAACAACAAACCAAAATCCAACTTAGTAGGAAGAAAGAAATAATTAAAATTAAAGAATAAATAAACAAAATTGAAACTAACAAAACAATATAAAAGATCAGTGAAATGAAGAGCTGGGTTTTTGGAACAATAAACAAAACGTATACACCATTGGCTCAACTAACCAAAAAATAAAAAAAAGAGGGATAAGACCAAATCAATAAAAATCTGAGAAGTAAAAGGAAATGAAAAACATATACTACCGAGACAAAAAGAATCATCAGGAATCACTAAAAAGAGCTATATGCCAAAAAATTGGGAAATTTAGAAGAATGGAAAGATTCCTGGACACATACAATCTACCAAAATTGAGTCATGAACACACAGAAAATCTAAACGGACTAATAACCAAGATGAAAACTGAATCAGTAATAAAAACCCTACCAACAAGAAAAGCCCAGGACTGGATGGTTTCACTGCTGAATTCTATCAGACATTTAAAGAAGATCTAATTCCATTTCTTCTCAAGCTACTCAAAACCACTGAAAGGGAGGGAATCCTTCCAAATTCTTCTATGAGTCCTCTGTCACCATAATTCCTAAACCTGAAAAAGATGCAACAAAGAGAACTACAGACCAATTTCCCTGATGAACATAGATAAAAAATGTTCAAATATTAACTAATCAAATCCAACAACACAACAGAAAGATCATTCACTCGGACCAAGTATGATATATCCCTGGTGTGCAGGGGTGGTTCAACATTCACAAACCAATCAATGTGACACATCATATAAAAAACTGAAGAACAATAACCCTATAGTTAACTCAATAGATGCAGAGAAAGGATTTAGTAAATTGCAACATCCTTTCATGATAAAAACCTTAAGCTGGGGCTGGTGCTGTATTATAGCAGGTAGAGCTGCCTCATGCAGTGCCAGTATCTCATTTCAGTGCCAGTTTGAGTCCCAGCTGCTCCAGTTCCTATCCAGCTCTCTGCTATGCCATGGGAAAGCAGTAGAAGATGGCCCAAGTCCTTGGGCCCCTGCACCCGCATAGGAGACCCAGAAGAATCTCCTGGATCCTGGCTTCAGATTGGCACAGCTTCAGCCATAGAGGTCAGTTGGGGAGTGAACCAGCAGATGGAAGAACTCTCTCTTTCTGCCTCTCACTTTCTTTCTGTGTAACTCTGACTTTCAAATAAATAATAAAATAAATAAATATTAAAAAAACCTTAAGCAAATTTGATATAGAAGGAACATTTCTTAACACAATCAAGGCAATGTATGACAAACACACAGCTGGCATTTTATTGAATGGGAAAAGCTGAAAGAATTCCCCTTAAGATCTGGAACCAGACAAGGGTGCTCACTCTCATCATTGCTATTTAATATAGTCCTGAACCATTAGGCAAAAAGAAGAAATCAAAGTGATACAAATTGGAAAGGAGGAAGAATTCAAACTATCCCTATTTGTAGATGACAATATGCAGGGGATACAAAACACAGCTCTGAGAGACTACTGGAACTCATAGAAGAGTTTGATAAAGTGGCCAGATATAAAACCAACACATAAAAATTAATAGTCTTTGTATACAAAGCCAATGCCATGGCCAAGAAAGAACTTTTAAGATAGATCCCATTCACAGTACCTACAAAAATAAATATGTTGGAATAAATTTAAGCAAGGATATCAAAGATCTCTGTGATGAAAATTACAAAACATTAAAGAAAGAAATAGAAGAAGACACAAAAAATGGAAAAATCTTCAATGTTCATGGATTAAAAGAATCAATATCATCAAAATGTCCATATTACCAAAAGCAATTTACAGGTTCAATGCAATACCAATCAAAATACCAAGGACATTCTTCTCAGATCTAGAACAAATGATGCTAAAATTCACATGGAAACACAAGAGACCCAAAATAGCTAAAGGAATCTTATACAACAAAAACAAAACCAGAGACATTAAAATACCAGATTTCAAGACCTACTGCAGGGCAGTTATAATCAAAAGAGCCTGGTACTGGCACAAAAATAGACATATAGATCAATGGAAAACAAATGCCACATATAGTAACAACTTACCTTTGATAAAGGAACTAAAATCTAAAATCAATCTTTGGAGTAAGGACAGTCTCTTCAACAAATAGTGCAAGGAAAAACGGACCTATGCATGCAGAAGTATGAAACTAGACCCCTACCTCACACCTTACACAAAAATCTACTCAAAATAGATTAAAGACTTAAATGTATGCCCCAATACCATCAAATTACTAGAGAACATTAAGGAAACTCTGCAAGGCATTAGCATAGGCAAAGACTTCTTGGAAAAGACTCCAGAAGCATAAGCAATCAAACCAAAATTGACAAATGGGATTATATCAAGCTGAGAAGCTTCTTCAGTAAAAAAGAAATACTCAGCAAAGTAAAGAAGAAACTGATAGAATGGGAGAAAATTTTTCAAACTACAACTGAAAAAGGGTTAATATCCAGAATCTATGAAGAGCTCAAAAATTCAGCAACAACAAAACAAGCAATCCAGTTAAGAAATGAACAGGTATTTTTTGAGAGAGGAAATTCAAATGGCCAACAGACAGTTGAAAAAATGCTCAGGATCATTAGCCATCAGGGAAATGCAAATCAAAACCACAATGAGGTTTCACCTCACTCCAGTGTAAATGACTCTGATACAGAAATCAACAACAGAAATCACTCATTTGAAACGGCAAATTGCTGGTGAGGATGTGGGGAGAAAGGTACCCTAACCCACTGTTGGTGGGAATATAAACTGGTGCAGCCATTGTGGAAGACAGTATGGCGATACCTCAGAAAGCTGAATATGATCCAGCCATCCCTCTGCTGGGTATTTAATTTACCCAGACCAAAAGAAAACAGCATCTGAAAGAGTTATCTGTATCCCATGTTCATTATAGCACAATTCACAATAGTGCAGATGTCCATCAACTGTTGACTCGATAAAGAAATTATCGTATATATACACTATGGATTATTTTATTCAGTTGAAAAAAAAAATGAAATCCTGCCTTGCAACAAAATGGATGGAACTGGAAACCATTGTACTTAGTGAGATAAATCAGTCCCAAAGAGATAGATATCATGTTTCCCCTGATTCGAGGTAATATAGAATACCTAAGATATAATGTACTGGAGTGAAATGGACATTTTGAAACTTGATGATTGTTTATACCCTTTATCCCTTCCATTGAGTAAAAGCTTTTTTTCTTCATACTATTTGTTGAACTCTTTTACTTGGTATAGGGTTAACTTTACACCCACTAAGTAAACTGAAAGTATATCTTTGTAAAAATTAAGAGTGAGAATAGAAGGAGGAGGAAGAAAAAGGGTTGGAGTGTGGCAGGAGGGTAAGTAGGATGTGAAGTATCACTATTGTGGGGAACCGCAGGCTGGCCACCTGTGAGAACCTCCTCATCTACATAGTTTGCAGCAATCGGTTGACCACAAGTCCTACGAAAACAACCAGGTGAAACAGATGAAACAGAATGGACTCTGCATAAACAACTAGGAAGAACCAGGTGAAACAGATGAACTTTCGACCTGAGGCTATACGCGCCCTTTCATCTGATTGGACAATATCAGCATAAAGGGACATTGGGATCTGGGCGGGCCGGCATGGAAAATGGAGTAGTGTCTCCATATGATGTCAGCTTAGAATTTTATATCTTGGGGCCGGTGCCATGGCTCATTTGGTTAATCCTCTGCCTGCGGCACCAGCATCCCATATGGGCGCTGGATTCTAGTCCCGATTGCTCCTCTTCCAGTCCAGCTCTCTGCTATGGCCTGGGAAAGCAGTAGAAGATGGCCCAAGTGCTTGGGCCCCTGCACCAGGAGGGGAGACCAGGAGGAAGCACCTGGTTCCTAGCTTCGGATCCGCGCAGCACCGGCTGTAGCGGCCATTTGGGGAGTGAACCAATGGAAGGAAGACCTTTCTCTCTTTCTCTCTGTCTATAACTCTACCTGTCAAATAAATTTTAAAAAAAGAATTTTATATCTTGATATGCTATAGTTCAACAGTAAATGTGAACTTGAAATATTATCATATGCATAAATGAAGAATATTATTACCCACAGACACTTGCTGAAAGAAACAGTTCAAAAGCTGCCTACCAGGAAGAAAAGTGAATCCAAAGGAGGGAATATATTCCGTACTGCAAGAGGACATTGGGGCAGGCACAGTGGCATAGCAGGTAAAGCTTCTGCCTGCAGTGCTGGCATCCCATATGGGCACCAGTTCAAGGCCCAGCTGCTCCACTTCTTATACAGCTCTCTGCTGAGGCCTGGGAAAGTAGTAGAAGATGGTCCAAGTCCTTGGGCCCCTGCACCTGCATGGGAGACCCAGAAGAAGCTCCTGGCTCCTGTCTGTGGATAGGCCCAGCTCTGTGTGGTCATTGTGTTCATTTGGGGAGTGAACCAGCAGATGGAAGACCTCTGTTGCCTCTGCCTCTCTGTAACTCTGCCTTTCAAATAAATAAATAAATAATTTAAATAATTTATTTAAATAAATAATTAAATTTAAATAAATCTTTTTTTAAAAAGAAAGAGGGCATCATAATGGATTTTTTAAGTCAGTTAAATGCTTTTTATGAAATGCCAGAAAAATAAGAAAATAAAAAACAGAAAATAAAAATAAGAGATAGAAAATAAAGGGGTGAAAAATATATTCTAATGAAATACTAACTGGGGTGGTGCTGTGGCATAGTGGGTTTAGCTGCTTTCTGCAGTGCCAGCATCCTATAAGGGCTCTAGCTCAAGTATTGACCATTCCACTTCCAATGAAGCTCCCTTCTAATGTGCCTGGAAAAGCACAGAAGATGACCCAAGTGCTTGGGCCCCTGCACCCATGTGGGAGACCCAGATAAAGCTCCAGGCTCCTGGCTTCAGGCTGGTCCAGCCCTGGCTGTTGCAGCCATTTGGGGAGTGAATCAGTGCAAGGAAGATCTATTTCTCTCTGTTTCGTCCTCTTTTTTCTCAGTAATTCTACCTTTTATATAAATAAATCCTTAAAAATAAATAAATAAATAAAATACTAATTAAAAGTGAACCCGGTTCACAATATTATTGTCAGACAAATTAGAATTTAATAGAAGAAAGCATTAGCAGCAATTAAAGGGATATTACGTGGTAATAAAAGGAACAATGACCGTCAAGAAGAAATTAAAATCATGAACCCATGTATGTATCAAATACTATAGCTTTAAAATATGTAAAGCCAAAACAGAGAATTGCAAAGAGAAAGATTTTAGGCAAAATTTGGGAAGGTGTATGTTTTTACTTATTTAGTTTGAAAGAGTTACAGAGACAGAGGAAGAGAGAGCAAGCCAGAGCTGGTTCATTCCCAGATTGCCAAAATAGCCAGTGCTAAGACAGGCCAAAGCCAGGAGCCATGAACCAGGAGTCTACCACATGGTGTTCAGGGACCCAAACCACTTGGGCCATTTTCCACTGTTTTTTCCAGGGTAATTCCAAGGAACTGGATCAGAAGTGGAGTAGCCAGGACACGAACCAGCACCCATTTGGGATCTGGTGTCACAGACAGAGGCTTTACCCTTTATTCCACAGTGCTATCCCCCAAATTTAGGACAGTTTAAAAGCACATAAATTTTACTAACAATATACGGAAGACTTGAAAAATTCAATGTTAATATAGAACAGGATATACAACTAATAGATCTTATATATTCTTTTTAAAAATACATAATACCAGAGGTTTTCAATATGGTAGAATAGGGAGGGAGCTCACTGCTCTAGTTTAGGGAAAGAGAGTTTAAAAAAAAAGGGGGGTGGAGGAGAGTGCAATTTCAGGCAAAATTTAAGAAGAAAATGGGAGAGCAAACTCCACACAAATTAGAGGGACACTATGGGCTTATGTGGAAGGTGTGGACATGCACAACTCAGGACCCCAGCGGCTGAGAGCCTCAACACCAGCTTTGGAGAGTGAGGTGAAACCAGACTGCAGCTGTCCAAGCCACTGACGATAAAGCTGTAGGAAGACCATGGCACGAGTCTGCCTTGGAGCCCTGTGGGAAACAAAGTACCAGCCAACGTAAGGGAACAAAATGGTGGGAGACACATCTCTCTCTCCTGTAGCTAGCCAAGGGAGGATGGATACCATTTTGGACGTACATAACAGCTGTGCCAGCTTGTGTCTGCACACCCAGCAACTAGCCGAGAGGAGATGCTTGAGTCTGGCTGGGAGAACTGACAGGGGTCTTGGTACTTGTGACTGTGGGAGCCTTGTTTGCTGGGACTGTGAAAACACTGTGGCTGCGTGGGAGGGTACAGGGTGCAGCTGGGACTTTGTGCAGAAATTCTGGGAGGCTCAACATGTTCAGAGCTCTGTGATTCACTAGTAAGGGTCATTGCTGTGGGATCTGTGCTCACACCGAGGACTGCATGGATCCTTTTGTGTAGTTCTGGCAGCTCAGATGTAAATAGTATCCACTGGGGCTAGAGTGAGGCATTGGTCTCCTTTGAGGAAAAGAGATGAGCATGAAAATATGGCAACAAAGCAGAAAAACCTCCCATCTGAAAAAAAAAAAGAGATATTTACCATGCCTAACCTTGGAGTCATCTTGGACACTTCCTTCACACTGGAGCACTGAACAGAGCTCCCTGGCAGCACCCAGCACATACTTCTGAGTATTCACTGAAAGAGGGGACACTCAATTAAGCCACAGAGGAAGAGTCCAAAGGTAAAGCCATCACAGAGGAGAAAAAAATAAAACAAACAAACAAACAAAAACCAACAAGTATATCCACAGATGCCTAATAGTAAATGCAGCAATTCAAGAAACAATAAGGAAGACAACATGACACACCCAAAAGAATACAACACTTCAATTCTAGAATGTGAAGATAAAGAGTCTGAAGAAATGTCATAAATGGAATTCAAAAAATTGATCATAGGATTATTTATAAGCAATCAGAAGCAAATCCATGAACTAATGAAATCTGTACATGACATGAAAGAAAATTTCTCCCATGAAATTGAGATCTTAAATGGAAATCAAAATGAAATATTAGAAAAGAAGACTTCAATAGAACAAATAAAAAATATGGTGGAAAGCCTGAACAACACACCTGGTGAAGTAGAAGAAAATTTATCCAAGTTAGAAAACAAATCTCTGGAAATTTTACAGTCAAACCAAAAAATAAATAAATAAATAAATAAATAAATAAAAAGGAGAAGAAGAAGAAATTAGAAAATAAAAAGGAGTGATGGAGACTTATCTTATGGGATACTATCAAACAACCCAATGCATGGGTCTAAGGAGTTCCTAAAGCATGGAAAGAGGGAATGGATTAGTGAAATAATAGCAGAAAATGTCTTCAATTTGGAGAAAGGGTCGTCCAAGTATAGAACTCCTAATAGACATGATCAGAAAAGATCTTCACCATAATACACTGTAGTCAAACTCTCCACAGTAAAACATTAAGAAAAGATTCTAAAATTTGTACTACAGAAAAGTCAGATTACTTTCAGAGGATCTCCAATAAGACTTACAGCAGACTTCTCGTCAGAAACACTAAAGGCTAGGAGAAAATGGCAAGACATACTCCAAGTCTTAAGAGAAAAAAAACTGCCAACCCAGAATACTGTACCCTGCAAAGCTCTCATTTATGAATAAAGGTGAAATAAAGGCCTTCCAAAACAAACAGAACTTGAAAGAATCTGTCACGATTCATGCAGCCTTACGAAAGATGCCTAAGGATGTGCTACACAGAAACACAGAAACATGGTCATCACTATGAAAGAAGGTGAAGGCAGAAAATCCTCCAGGAAATCCAAAGTGAACAACAGGAATACTTATGGAAAAATGTGAGGGCCAAGTCCTTACATACCAATAGTAACATTGAAGGTCAATGGCCTCAGCTCTCCAGTTAAATGATACAGACTGGCTGGATGGATTCAAAAACAAAACCCATCTATTTGCTGGCTGTAAGAAACACATCTCACCAGCAAATATGCTTGTAGACTGAAAGTGAAAAAAATGTAAAGAGATATTCCATGCTAACATGTTGGTGGGAATGTAAACTGGTACAGCCACTGTGGAAGACAGTATGGAGATGGAGATACCTCAGAAATTTGAATACAAGGGCTGGCATTGTGGCATAGTGGGTAAAGCTGCTGACTACAGTGCTGGCATCCCATATGGGCACCGTTTTGAGACTCGGCTGCTCCACTTCCAATCAAGCTCTCTGCTGTGGCCTGGGGAAGCAGTGGAAGATGGCCCAAGTCCTTGGGCCCCTGCACTCACATAGGAAGATCCAGAGGTCCTGGCTTTGGATCGGTGCAGCTGCAGCCATTACAACCAATTGGGGAGTGAACCAGCAGATAGAGGACCTCTCTCTCTCTCTCTCTCTCTCTCTCTCTCTCTCTCTCTCTCCGTGTAACTCTGACTTTCAAATAAATAAACAAATCTTAAAAACAAACAAACAAAAAAAGAAATCTGAATAGAGACCTACCATATGACCCACCTATCCTACTTCTGGGAATTTACCCAAGGAAAATAAAATCAGCATTTGAAAGAGTTATCTGTATCCCCATGTTTATTACAGCTCCATTCACAGTAGCTAACATATGGAATCAAGGCAAATGCCCGTCAACAAAAGACTAGATAAAGAAATTATGGGATATGTATACCACGAATTCTACACAGCATTAAAAAAAATGAAATCCTGTCATTTGCAACAAAATGGATGAAACTGGAAAACATCATACTTAGTGAAACAAGCCAGTCCCAAGAGGACAAATACCATATGTTCTCTCTGATCTTTGATAACTTAATAGAGTACCTGAACAGTAATCTCTAGAAGTGAAATGCCATTTTGAAATGTAATGACTTTGAACAGCCCTTAATCTTGACTGTTAAGGAACAGCTTTTTCATACTATTTGTTAAACTATTTATTTATTTATTTATTTATTGACAGGCAGAGTGGACAGTGAGAGAGAGAGACAGAGAGAAAGGTCTTCATTTTCCGTTGGTTCGACCCCCAATGGCCACTGTGGCCGGCACACCGCGCTGATCCGAAGGCAGGAGCCAGGTGCTTCTCCTGGTCTTCCATGGGGTGCAGAGCCCAAGGACTTGGGCCATCCTCCACTGCACTCCCGGGCCACAGCAGAGAGCTGGACTGGAAGAGGAGCAAGCGGGACAGAATCCGGCGCCCCGACTGGGACTAGAACCTGGGGTGCCGGTGCTGCAGGCGGAGCATTAGCCTATTGAGCCACAGCAGCGCCGGTCTAAACTCCTTATTTAGTATAGTTAAAAGTATGTGTTATAAAGTTAATTGAAAATAGACCTTAGTAAAAAAAAAAAAATAAGAATGGGAATAGGAGTGAGAGGAGGAAAATGGGTAGGAGTGTTAGTGGGAGGGCGGGTGCAGTGGGAAGAATTACTATGTTCCTACAGCAGTATTTAGGAAATGCATGAAGTTTATATTCCTTAAAGAAAAGGTTTCTGGGGAAAAACACATTGAAATAAACCTGATTATGTACTAGACCACAAAAGATGCCTTAATCATTCCAAAGAACATGTACTCCACAGAATACTATACAGCAGTAAGAAACAATGAAACCCAGTCATTTGCAACAAGATGGAGGAATCTGGAAAACATCATGCTGAGTGAATTAAGCCAGTCCCAAAGAGACAAATATCATTTGTTTTCCCTGATCGGTGACAACTGAGCACCAAAGGAGAAACCTGTTGAAGTGAAATGGACACTATAAGAAACAATGACCTGATCAGCTCTTGTCCTGACTCTAGATGTACAATGTAATACTTTATCCTTTTTAGTATTTGTTGTTGTTGTTGTTCTAGTACTAGTGGTTGAACTCTGTAATTAACACACAATTATTCTTAGGTGTTTAAATTTTAACTGAAAAGTGATCCCTGTTAAATTTAAGAGTGGGAAAAAGAGAGGGAGATGTACAATTTGGGACATGCTCACTCAGACTTGCCCCAAATGGTGGAGTTAGAAATGTGCCAGGGGATTCCAATACAATCCCATCAAGTGGCATGTACAAATGCCATCTCACTAGTCCAAGTGATCAATTTCAGTTCACAATTGATGGCTCTGATAGGTCTAAGTCAAAGGGATCACACAAACAAGACAAGTGTCTGCTAATACTAACTGATAGAATCAAAAAGGGAGAGAAGGATCCAACATGGGAAGCGGGATACACAGCCTACTCATAGAATGGCAGATGTCCTAAACAACACTTTGGCCTCAGAATCAGCCCTTAAGGCATTCGGATCTGGCTGAAGAGCCCATGAGAGTATTGAAGGCGTGAAAAGCCAAGACACCATGGAAAAGAAAAAAAAAGAAGACCTAAATGAAAGATCTCTGTGAGTGAGATCCCAGTGGAAAGAACGGGGCCATCAAAGAAGGAGGTGCCTTTCTCTGAAGGGAGGAGAGAACTTCCACTTTGACTATGACCCTATCGGAATAAGATCAAAGTCAGCGAACTCTAAAGGCTTCCATAGCCCTGGCAACTCATGACTAGAGCCTAGGGAGATTACTGACGTCATGAACAGGAGTTTCAAATTGTTAAATCAGCAACAGGAGTCACTGTGTACTTACATCCCATGTGGGACCTGTCCTTAATGTGTTGTCTAATGTGCAGTGATGCTATAACTAGTACTGAAACAGTATTTTTACACTTTGTGTTTCTGTGTGGGTACAAACTAATGAGATCTTTACTAATTATATACTGAATCGATCTTCTGTATATAAAGATAATTGGAAATGAAAAAAAAAACTGGTGTTAAATTGGAAATGGCATAGAAAATTAATTTTTTTAAAAAATATATATTATGTAGGATCTCTGTCTTTAATGTGCTGTACACTGTTACTTAATGCTATAACTAGTACTCCAACAGTATTTTTTTCACTTTGTGTTGCTATATGGGGGCAAACTGTTGAAATCGTTACCTAATATATACTAAACTGATCTTCTGTATATAAAGAGAATTGAAAATGAATCTTGATGTGACTGGAAGGGGAGAGGGAGCGGGAAAGGGGAGGGATGTGAGTGGGAGGGAAGTTATGGGAGGGGGGAAGCCATTGTAACCCATAAGCTGTACTTTGGAAATTTATATTCATTAAATAAAAGTTTAATAAATGAAAAAAAAAAGAATTGATGTCACAAATTCTAAAATCATAATACAATTAAATTAGAAATTAGTAATAAAGATGATCACATGACTCACCAAATTACACATTGTGTTTGCACCTTATAAATAATGCATGAGTTAAAGACAAAATATGATATAATCAGAACTTATGGATACAGAACATGCTAACTGTAAAAATGCATAGGCTGCAGACGTTAAAGTATTAAGTGCATTTTAGAAAATAAACAGAAAGAATTCAAATTAACAAAATATGTGTCAATTTCAGAAGAGGAATAAAAGAATAAACCTAACCAATGTATGCATTAATTCTTTTTTTAAAAAAATTAAGAAAACAATAAAAAATAAAAAAAAATTTTTTAATTTTAAAAAAATTAAGAAAACACAAAAATCAGTCACACCAAAGCCTAAGTGGGAGTGGCATCCAATGAGATATGCACACATTTAGCAAGATGAACTAAAGAAAAATTAGGGAGGGAAGAATGCACAAATTACAACGTTATATATAAAATGGGAAGGAAAACATACAACAGCTTAAAACGTGGAATCATTAGAGATTTTAATAACCACACAGAACTCAATGTCATGAAATTTTAAAACTTACAGTAGCTTATTTTTTAGAAACAATAAAGTACCAAAATAAACTAGAATAGCTATTCCGAGGTATATAAACAACAATGTCTTTCTTATTTAAACTTTCATGGAAGAGAAAAAAGGAAAACATTTCCAATACTTTTTATTTAAAGAGTTATTAATTTATTTGAAAGTCAGAGTTACAAAGACAGAGAGGGGCCGGCGCCACAGGCACTAGGCTAATCCTCCGCCTTGCGGCGCCGGCACACCAGGTTCTAGTCCCGGTCGGGGCACTGGATTCTGTCCCGGTTGCCCCTCTTCCAGGCCAGCTCTCTACTGTGGCCCGGGAGTGCAGTGGAGGATGGACTAAGTGCTTGGGCCCTGCACCCCATGGGAGACCAGGAGAAGCACCTGGCTCCTGCCTTCGGATCAGTGCAGTGCACTGTCTGCAGCGGCCATTGGAGGGTGAACCAACGGCAAAGGAAGACCTTTCTCTCTGTCTCTCTCTCTCACTGTCTACTCTGCCTGTCAAAAAAAAAAAAAAAAAAAAAAAAAAAAAAAAAAAAAAAACAAAAGAGAGGAAGATCGAGAGACACAGACAGAAGAGAGATTTTCCATTCACTGGTTAATTTCCCACGTGGCCGCAACTGCCAGGGTTGGGACAAAAAAAAGTCAAAATCCCAGAACTTCATCTGGGTCTCCCACATGAGCAGCAGGGGCCCAGGTACTTGGGTCATCTGCTGTGACTTTTGCAGACACATTCTCAGGGAGCTGAGTGTCAAGTGGAGCACCCAGGACTGGAATCAGCTATCGGATAAGGGATGCTGGTGTTGCAGGAGGCAGCTTAATCTGCTGCACTACAACACTGGTCCCTATTCAAATAATTAAAAAAAAAAAAAACTCAAAAAGCATTTGGCATCAATTTTATTATGCAAAAGCACTTAGCAAATTTAACCTTTATTCTTGATAGAAACTCCTACAAGCTTGGAAACAGAGCATCTTTAATTTGCTCAACAATGTGAAATCTACAACAGAAATCATTTTCAGCATGAAGAGACAAACTGTAGAAGAATTTTCACTAAAATCAGTAACAAAATAAGAATGAAATAAGAATGCCCTCTACACATTAGAGAAAAATATTTGCAACTCACAAAAAGCCATGTGTTCTAATATTTAAAAAGCTTCTATGAATACATAAAGTATTTGTTTTTCCAACTGGGATGAACCTATGAGAATAGAAACCATCCTGTTCATTTCTTTGTCTCTAGGACATAAGACAGTGCCTGGCACACTGACCATATATTTGTTAAATATTTGTTGAACGCTGTAGCTTCCAAAATAGCTTTTTCCTTGTTTTAAGGATAAGAGCGCTGTCTTCCCCAGGAGCTGCATAAGTTTTTTGACATACTGCTTTTGAGAAAAGTTTCTGAAAAGTGGAAAGTATTATTTCCTGTAAAAGCAAGTGATGTGAACACTTTGCTTAGCATCTGGAAGGGACGCCTCACATTGGTCGGGATCTGTGCTCAGACTCCTGGCTGTCATGACCTCTGAGCCTGTAGGAAAAATGTCAGCACAAAAGCCTGGCCAGCTGTACCTTCTCATTTCTGAGCACAGTCTCCCTGAATCACAGACAACTGGGACTGCAGGCTACAAGGCAATTCTTGCCACCTCAGACAAAAAGAAGGAAGAAAATCTTGATCAACTGGAACAAAATGCACCTTAGCAGAATTTCAGTTAGGTTCATTCTTTCCTCCGGGAGTCAGCCCCGGAACTCAGCAGCTCCATCAGCCTGGGCCAGTAGGAAGCCTCTCCTCAGAATAATCTGGAATCAGGGTAAAATACTCTCTGATCACCAGACATTCACCCTACACTGCCACACTGGGTTTTTTTCAGCTTTGCTTATTGCTCTCTACCCCACACCACCCCCCCAAAAAAAAAAAAAAAAAAAAAAACCTTTGTGTCTGACTCTCACGTCACTTGTAGACCTATGATCAAACCCATATGCTCTTATGCAATAGCCTTCCTTCCTATCTCGTCATAATCCTTTTAAATAAAATTTTTCCTTATAAAGTCAGATTTAACTTTTATTACACGGTTTCCTCGGTGATTTCTCTTGGTGTTGCCTACTCTGTGGTATCCTGAGTCTAAATGTTTGATGAATTACGCTTAACCTTGAGTTAACACTGAAAGTAAAAAAAGGACATGCACGTGGAGCACAGTGTTATCCCAGCTGAGGTCCTCACAGACCACCCAACCTCCAGGCAACCCAGCAGCTGACAACAGGTATTGGAGTCCATGTGAGATCTGAGTAATTCCCTAGCTGAACTCAGCAGGAACTGCCCAACTGTAAACTAAATCCTGGATGCTGTTTAAACTTCCAAGTTTGTGGATGCTTGTCTTGCAACAAGAGGTTAACCATATGTCGATATGTCACATGCATACAGAAAGAATGAACAAATGGGGAGAGTGCTGTGGCGCAGCAGGTTAAAGCCCTGGCCTGAAGTGCCGGCATCACATATCGGCGCCAGTTCTAGACCTGGCTGCTCCTCTTCCTATCCAGCTCTCTGCTATGGCCTGGGAAAGCAGTAGAAGATGGCCCAAGTCCTTGGGTCCCTGCACCCACGTGGGAGACCCGGAAGAAGCTCCTGGCTCCTGGCTTTGGATTGGTGCAGCTTGGCCGTTGTGGACTTCTGGGGAGTGAACCAGTGGATAGAAGACCTCTCTCTCTGTCTCTACCTCTCTCTGTAACTCTGTCTTTCAAATAAATAAAATAAATCTTAAAAAAAAAAAAAGGAACAAATGAGTATTCATCCAGAGATTCTGCTGAGGACTCTCATGAGGGAAGGAGACAAAGGAGGATTTCAAAGAGATTGCAAATGGGGCTCATGATCTGAGATGATGCATAGGATGTGAGTTGACAAGGATGGAAATAGGTCTTCTGAGTATATTTTAAAAACTTTGGTTGCTATGGGGGTGTGTGGAAGTGTATCAAATGGTGTCACCCTCCCAAAATACAGAGTCATGATATTAAAGGGTTCTCTGAGTCACGCATTCACCCTAGATTTTAAAATATTTTCATAATTTTGTAAAGGAAAGCCAAATTTATATAGGAAGTCAGATTATTCTTTAAGGTACTTTTAAAACATGAGGACATAGTGATCCATCCATTCATGGAAAATGTGTTAACCTTGTCCATGATATACTAGATACTGGGAACAGACCAGAAAAAACATAATTATTGCAATCAAGATTCTGACGTTCTAGTTAAAAGATATCAACAATTGCAAAACTAGGTACAATTGTAGCAGTTATGGAATGTATTTCCCTTTTAAATATATAATTTGGAATAAAATTGATATCAGGCATGGCTGGATTCAAAGCAAAATTCATGTGGGCTAGGCAAAGAGTTGGTGAGGGACAAGCAACTAAGAGACTTTTAGCGGTCTCTGTGCTGTAGCCGTATACCACTTAAAAAAAAAATCCACACCCTTCCAAGCTAATTCTACACAAAAAAGCAGAATTTCATTTTTCTTTAATTATTTGCCTCTGCTTGAACCAGTCTCGGGGAGGCACTAAGATTCACTCTTTCGTTTAAACCTGGACTGTTTGTTAAACTTCTTGAAGTTTTGAGGGTTGGCTTCTGTCCAGAACCACATGGGCTGAATAATCATAAAGGGAAAAGCAGTCACCAGAAGTAGGGTAAACGGATGGTGGGGTCTTAAACACAACCAGGGGGCACAATAAAGGGCCTCAGTTACTCTAAGATTTTACTCAGAGTTGATGGTTTCCCTTTTTATATTGGTCTTCATCACTGATATGTGGTAGTTTAATTTTTACTGTTCTTTATGTTTCCAAATATGTCTGTCTTTTCCTTAGTTATTATGTCAGGATCCTTAGCAATTAAATTCCTCATGATTTTTACTATATTTTGGATTATAGTGTCTCTTTTCATGGGAAGTAAGTGGATTCTTAATATTGTCCTCAAGAAAGTCCCAAGTTCTCTGTGTTTCTCAAACTTTTTACATTACTAAAACAACTGGAACATGTAAATTTATATTTTTTATGATAAAATCTCTATTCAAATGGTAACAGTTTGTTGTTAAAAATAGTTCTTGGCTAGGGCCAGTGCTGTGGTGTAGTGGGCTAAGCCACCGCCTGCAGTGCTGGCATCCCATATGGACGCTGGTTCAAGACCCAGCTGCTCTAATTCCTGCCCAGCTCTTTGCCATGGCCTGGGATAGCAGTAGAAGATGGCCCAAGTCCTTGGACCCCTGCACCCATGTAGGAGATCTAGAAAAAGTTCCTGGCTCCCTGCTTCAAATCAGCACAGCTCCAGTCATTGCAGCCAACTGAGGAGTGAACCAGTGGATGGAAGACCTCTCTCTCTCTCTCTCTCTCTCTCTCTGCCTCTCCTTCTTTCTCTGAGTATCTCTGACTTTCAAATAAAATAAATAAATCTTTCAAAAAATAGTTCTTGGCTGCCTGTATTAGTTGAGAAGGCTGCCATAACAAAAAACCATAGACTGGGTGTTTTAAACAACAAAAACTAATTTTCTCAGTTCTTGAGTCTAAAAGTACAAGATTAAGGTGTTGGTAGGGTTAGTTTCTTTTGAGGTTTCTTCTTGGCTGGCAGATGGCTGTCTTCTCTCTGTGTTCCACAAAGAGAGAAGGTCTTTCCTTTGTGCTTTTTCATCCCTGGTATCTCTTTGTGTTTAAATGTCCTTTTCTTATACAGATACCAGTTGGATTTGATTAAGCACTCTTTTTAATGTAGTTTCCTCTTTAAAGGTCCTGTCCCCAAACACAGCCAGGTTCTGAGATACTGGGTGTCAGGGCTTCAACATATGAATTTTGAAGGGACACAAATTCAGTCTATACCTTTCTGGCCTCATTTCCTTGCTCTATCTTCTCTTTGCTTTACACTGGCTTTCAAGCCTCAAATACTGCAAGCATTCAACCTTTGCAAATGCAGTAATAACCTCTGCCTAAAATGATCCTCCCCCACTCTTTGCTTGACCTACTTCTCATCATTGTCTCATCTCACAAAGTCTGAGATGTGGTTTTGAGCAACTTATGCAAAATAGCATTTCTGTTACTCAACTTTGTTTCACAGCACTTACTACCTAGCTCAAATGCTTATTTTGTCTTCCTCGTAAGTGCTTAAGACCCAAGGGGAAGGACATTTGTGTAACTACTACACAACTTGGTATTCTGGCTCACACACTGCTATACTTGTCCATTTAAGGGTCCAGTAATTGTTGAATCAATGAATGTTATTCCTGAATAACAGAGACAGAGACTCACTGAAATTTTTCAAGGAATGAATTTATGAACTAGATACCATCTGCTAATCAAATATATATTGGGAACCAAAAATTATACTGAGAAGAAGTAAAACTATTTAGTAGTAAAAGAACAATGGTTAGTAAAATAATAGCAGATAAATCCAGCCAAACAACAAATTAGCAACATAAAATACATGGAAGAACTCTAGTAGAAAGTAAAAAATAGAAGAATATTTAAGAGAAAAGCTAAGAAGTATAGAGGATAGAAAATGAATGACCAAGTCCAATTAATAGAAATCTCAGAAAGAAGAAAAGGAAATACATGATAAAATAGTAAAGATTAATTTCCCTGAATTAAAGAAAGATAAAGGAACTCAGATTGAAAAGGTCCACAGAAGGGCAAACAAAAGAAATACAAAAAATGATCCAATCTTCGTTCTAAATTCTAAAAGAGAGTAGGGTGTTGATACAGGCAATCCTACTCCTACTACAAAGTCTGCAGTCCTACTTACTGTGACATAAATATGGTAGTATACCCATTTCCTAGGTTTGCAAAAACAGTTTAACAAAGTTCAACATAAAAACTCAGAAATGTTCATTATTAGTCAATAATCATTATTTTTTAAAAATTTTTTGACAGGTAGAGTTAAAACAGTGAGAGAGATAGAGAGAAAAGTCTTCCAATGGCTTCCACGGCCGGTGCTGCGCTGATCCAAAGCCAGGAGCCAAGTGTCTCCCATGTGGGTGCAGGGACCCAAACGCTTGTGGCCATCCTGGGCCACAGCAGAGAGCTGGACTGGAAGAGGAGCAGCCAGGACTAGAACCTGGTGCCCATATGGGATGCCGGCACTGCAGGAGGAGGATTAACCAAGTGAGCCACGGCACCGGCCCCAATAATTACTATTTTATACATAAAATTTTATCTGGAATATATTTCTGCATTGTATGAAGCAAAGATTAACTGATAACTTTTTTTAAAGATTTATTTTATTTATTTGAAAGACAGAGTTACAGAGAGAGAGGTAGAGACAGAGAGAGAGGTCTTTCATCTGCTGGTTCATTCCCCAGATGGTCACAATGGCCGGAGCTGCACTGATCCAAAACCAGAAGCCAGGAGCTTCTTCTGTGTCTCCCACGCGGTTGCAGGGGCCCAAGGACTTGGGCCATCTTCTACTGATATCCCAGGCCATAGCAGAGAGCCAGATCGGAAGTGGAGCAGCTGGGACTAGAACTGGCACCCATATGTGATGCCGGCGCTTCAGGCCAGGACTTTAACCTGCTGCGCCACAGCGCTGGCCCAACTGATAACATTTTAAAGTGGATAGTCCAGTTTTCTATCACAATGTATAGAGAAATAACAGTACTATCACTTTATGTTCAAAATTAATACTTCATGTCACTTTTACTTCCTCTGTGCTTGTTAGGAATTTAAAGTTTGTTTAAATTTGTGTGAATTAGAGTAATTTGCACTAGTTACAACAAACCTTCAAACTTACTTCCATTTTTCGTATGAAAGGCAGTGAAAGAGAGACGAAGATCCTGTCTACTATTTTACTCCCCAAACACCCACAACAGCTGGGGAGGACCAGAGCTGAAGCCAGGAGCCATGAACACAATCTAGATCTCACACATTGGTGGCAAGAACCCAAATGCTGGAGCCATCTTTCCTGTTTCCCGTGGTACTGGCAGGAAGCTAAGGTCAGGAGCCAGAGCCAGGAATTGTACCCCAAAACTCTGCGGTGGGACATGGGCATCTACCTACTAATATGCCTGTCCCAACCCCTCAAATTTTAGACTACTCCCAGCTTTTTAAAATTTATTTATTTATTTGAAAGACAGAATTACAGGGAGAATAAGAAATACAGAGAAAGATCTTCCATCTTCCAGTCTGCTCCCTGAATGGTGACAACAGCCAGGGTTGGGCCAGGCTGAAGCCAAAAGCCAGAAACTCCATCTGGGTCTTCTACACGTGTGACAGGAACTCATGTACTACAGCCATTACCTCCTGCCTCCCCAGGCACATTGACAGGGAGCTAGACAGAAAGTGATGGGATGCCAGCACCACAGGCTTACTTAGCTATGCTACAATGCCACCCCACCCTGCTCCAATGCCTTGCCCTTAAACCAAACGTGTACACACCATCTCTCTCTGTCAGACTTATCACCACAAAGCCTCAAGTTTCTCATGTAAAGAAACACTCAGCCCTGTTGGCATGATTAGGCATGACCACATGCATAAAATACAAGTAGCATAGGATTCATTCTGGGGACTAATGTCAGTTTATAACCTCACTGTCCCTCAGGAAAACTGGCCCCTTTCTTCCTTTTCCATATAGTGCTAAGACTGAATTTCATAATTTCCTGTTTTTGTTGTCTCTTCTTGACACATGTGTAATATTAATAACATATTATATAACACAAAAGCCATCATCAGGAGTGGTATGAGCAGATATTGGAGGAGTTATTATAGTATCAATTGCCAGTAATTATATCTGAATTCTTCAGAGTCTAGGCAGAAAAGTATCACTGACAATCTAGGAAAGGGACTTGTTGCAAATTACAGGTGACAGTGTACAATTATAAATATTCCTGATTCTAGCCATACACACTTTCCCAGATCACTTCATTGTGCCGCATTACAGGTATCGTGATCAAATATATGGAGTGAGACTTGTAATGTGATCTGCTTTAGTTACAGTGTGAATTGATTATTTTCTTCTTCTTCCCTTTAATACCACCTCATATGGACTATTGCTCTTTCCTCACAGAATTCCCTAGATCATGTTATGGTTTATGATCTTCAAGTAGATCTAAACATTTCCATATCTTCACAAAGTATATACAGATTCACTGTACTAAAACAAGTAAATTTTTTGTTAATGTTGCTATTTTCCTAATCTTGGGCTTTTTAAAAGCTGACTAGTCCTATTTAATAATTTGTATTCATATTTATTCAGCCCCATCTATAATGCTTCTGTGTTCCAACACTTTTGATTGTTTCAGACCATATTATATAACTGCTTTAATTAAAATTGCTAGCAGTAACCCGAAAAGAATTGCTTCAACACAAATATGATAACAAAGTATTAGTGCTATTAGCTTACCTTCCCTAAAAGTAAAAAGACTTGTAAGTTTATAAAAGAAGAATGTTAAAGGAGGAATAAAAGCTAATGGTGAAATCACATGCAATGGAAACAGTGGGATAGACATTTATATAAAAGGGATCACCCTCCAATAACTCTGAGAAATTCTAGTTCTCCATAGATACTAGTATATTATGGGTCTTATCAACAGAACGTATATTATTTTTGTAGAGGCATTATTATAGTACTGGGTTCATAAAAATCTCTATTTTTCTGTTCATTCACAGATGGAAAAAACTTTTTTGTTCTTAATTTAGCTTTCAAGTACCATATTTAGGGGCTGGTGCTCTGGTATAGCAGGTAAAGCCACCACATGCAGTGCCAGCATCCCATTTGGCTGCTGGCTCAAGTCCCTGCTGCTCCTCTTCTGATCCAGCTCTCTGCTATGGCCTAGGAAAGCAGGGGAAGATAGCCCAAGTCCTTGGGTCCCTACACCCACAAGGGAGACCCAGAGGAAGCTCCTGGCTCCTGGCTTCAGATCAGCTCAGCTCCGTCTGTTGTGGCCCTCTGGGAATTGAACCAGCGGATGGAAGACCTCCCTCCCTCCCTTCTGCCCTCCCCCCCCACCTCTCTGTAACTCTACCTTTCAAATAAATAAATATTAAAAAGAAAAAAATACCATATTTATGTTATTTCACATTACTAAATTTAAAAAAAAAAGAATTATTTACTTATTCATGTGAAAGGCACAGCAACAGCAGTTGATCTTCCATCTGCTAATTCATTCCCCAAACGGCCATAACAGCTAGGTTCTGGGCAAAGCTACAGCCATGAGCCAGGAATTCCCTCCTGTCTCTCTTATGGGTGGCAGGGGACCTAGCACTTAGGCCATTATCTACTGCCTACCAAGGAGCATTAGCAGACAGCTACATGACAAGTTGAGCAGCAGGGACTCAACTGGCATTTTGATATGGGTTGTAAGTGGTGTCCTACAACCTGTTGTGCCACAGTGCCATCCCCCACTAACTTGTTTTAACAGAGCAACCATATTAACATTTTAAAAAAACTCACCAAGAAGCTACTGGTAAGACAGCAAGCAGGGCAAACAGGCAGCAAATCCTGTAGATCAATCAGGCAGATAAAGCTCTTCAGGGAAGATCTTTTGGAGGACTAGTTACCAAAGGCAGGGTTAGCTGTAGATGGAGACCAGCAGTCTTAAGTATGATATTTGAATAGAACACCTCAGAAATATGATGATGATGATACTTCAGGGGTGAGAATTTAACCTAGCAGTTAAAATGCCTACATCTCATTTTGGAGTATCTGGTTTAGATTCCTGGCTCCAGCTTATGATTCCAGTTTTCTGCTAATGTAGATTATGGGAGGGAGTGATGATGGTGCAAGTAGTTGAGTTCTTGCCATCCATGTAGGAATTGCATTCCAGGATTCTGGCTTCAGTTTCAGGCATTATAGGCATCTGGGGAGTGTGCAAACAGATGGGAACTCTCTAAACGTCTCTCTGAAAAATAAAGAAAAGAGCTAATAATTCAAAATGTTCATGGAAGGGGCCAGCATAGTGGTCTGGCAGGTTAAGTTGCCCTCTGCAATGCCAGCATCCAATATGAGCCCTGGTTTGAGTCTCTTCTTCTCCACTTTCAATCCAGCTCCTGTTAATGTACTTGGGAGGGCAGCAGAAGATGACCCAAGTGCTTGGATCTCTGCCACTCATACACATGAGAGATTCCAATGGAATTCCAGCCTCCTGGCTTTGGCCTGGTCAAGAACCAGCCATTGCTGGCACTGGAGGGTGAACCACTGGATGGAAGCTCTCTCTTCTCTTCCTCTCTCTGTAACTAAAAAAAAAAAAAAAAAAATTTTAAATTCATGCACAGAAGGGGCTCTTCAAAACATTCATGGAAATTCCACTGTGAAAAAATTATGCATGAATCATTTTTGCACCAAAAAAAAAAAAAAGCTTTAAATTACATTTTCCCACACTTTCCATGTCTGGGAAATCCTCTTGCTAGTTACATTCCATCACAATTCCTTTGCTACAAGACTTTGGATTTTGTCTGGACATTTTTGTGGTTCACAGGATTAATACACTTAACATGATTAACTATTTGGACTTAGTTTTGATTTCACATTTACTTTATTTCTTCATGTTTGCTTATTTTCTCTTGTTATTTCTCTGGAGTTGCTTGATGTTCTTCTGTGTGTGAGTGTTTTACTGTTTCCTCTTTTTGCTTCTGCTTTCCCAGAATATCTTGCTTGTAGAAACTAATAAGAGCTGTGTATTTCCAAACAGTCTTCACATATCATTACGGTATGAAAGGGAAATTCTATTACATCACATACCTTCAACTTCCTTTTCTGAATTTTGATTTTACTGAAGCTGGTTCCAAGCATTGACAACTTCTTTTCCCAGGAGAGCTATTACTATCTGCCTTTTGAATAACCTGCCTGGAAGGAAGAGACTATTTCACATATTTCACTTATATCCTGCACATTATCAATCAGTGTTTTCAAAGTGTTAATGACCAGCACCAGATTCACGTGGATGCTAGTATACACACATCCTCATAGGCTCTATCCCATGTTTAGTCAGGGTATCTGAAGGTGGAGCTAAGGAACCTGCAGGTTTTCTTTCTTTTGTTTTAGATTTATTTATTTGAGAGGCAGAGTTACAGAGAGAAAGAGAGGTCTTTGATGCACTGTTTCACTCCCCAATTGGCTGCAACAGCCGGAGCTTCTCCCAGGCCTCCCACTTGGGTGTTGAGCCTAAAGCACTTCAGCCATCTTCCACAGCTTTCCCAGCCCATTAGCAGGGTGCTGGACCAGAAATAGAGAAGCTGGAACTTGAACTGGCATTCACAGCAGATGCCAACATCGAAGGCACAGACTTGACCTACTACATCACAGCACTGGCCCCAGGAATCAGCAGTTTTTAACAAACTTCCTAGATGAATTTTCTCCAGACTAAGATTTGATAATCATGGCTTAATAAGTTTCTTAAAATCATCTTAGTCACTGATACACTTTACCAACCTCCAAGTATTTCTCTCATGTACTCAACTTTCTTTTGAGCCTCAGCCTTGAATTTTCAACCACTTCCTATATATACTTACCAGAATATTTTCTCATCCCATAGTGAACACATTCAAAACTAAATCACCACTGGGTGTCTCCAACTCTAGCATCACATTAGCAGAGTTATCTTTGGAGTCATTCCTTACTCTTGGTCACCATAGTGGCCACGGTGCCATGCACTGAGAAAGACAGTGATGTACCAGACTTGGGTCATGCCTTCAAATTTCTTAGATTCTTTTACAGAGTTAACGTAACACTATGGCACCTTTAGCTTTTTTCTCAGAATATTTTACTTTCCTCATCAGTGACCTAATCTAGAATCTTATCATTTATTATTGATTGCTGTAATTTTTTGAGTCTTTTTGCTCCTAAACTGCCACCTCATTTAAAATTAATCCACCAAAAATTTAAGTCTTCAAAACAACCATTTTAAAAACTTTTTATTTCAAAATAGTTCTAAATTTACAAAATAGAAATTGTGGAGGTGTACAGAGTTCCTATATACCCCAAATTCAGGTTCCTCATTACATTTTTTTTAAAGATTTTTATTTATTTATTTGAAAGCCACAGTTACACAGAGAAGGAGAGGCAGAAGGGGAGAGAGAGAGAGGAGAGAGGAGAGAGAGGTCTTCAACTCTCTGGTTCACTTCCTAGTTGGCTGTGACAGCCGGAGTGGCATTGATCTGAAGCCATGAGCCAGGAGCTTCTTCTGGGTTTCCCATGTGAGTGCAGGGGCCCAAGGACTTGAGCCATCTTCCACTGCTTTCCCAGGCCATAGCAGAGAGCTGGATCAGACGTGGAGCAGCTGGGACTCGAACCAGTGCCCATATGGGATGCTGGCACAACAGGCCCCAGCTTCCCCTATCATTAACATCTTACATATTTGTCACATTTTTTAAAAATTCTGGTTAATGCTTTCTTGTTCTCAATTGTTTATTGGCTATTTTTCAGACTAAATTTGAGGTCTTGATGATGTAGTCTCCAGAGAAATTTCTCCTAGAGGAATAGTTCTTTCTCTATCAAAAATCTGAATCTGCTGAAAGCTTGTCTCCTCTAGAATGATATATATGTATATATAATTTTTTTTGACAGGCAGAGTGGACAGTGAGAGAGAGAGACAGAGAGAAAGGTCTTCCTTTGCCGTTGGTTCACCCTCCAATGGCTGCTGCAGCCAGCACACCGTGCTGATCCGAAGCCCGGAGCCAGGTGCTTCTCCTGGTCTCCTATGGGGGGCAGGGCCAAGCACTTGGGCCATCCTCCACTGCACTCCCGGGCCATAGCAGAGGGCTGGCCTGGAAGAGGGGCAACCGGGACAGGATCAGTGCCCCGACCGGGACTAGAACCCGGTGTGCCGGCGCCGCTAGGCGGAGGATTAGCCTGTTGAGCCATGGCGCCGGCCCTAGAATGATAACTTTACACTTTTTGATTAACCAAGCCATATTTTTCTCTTAAGGCCTCCAGCAAAATGGCTGGCCCTTTATATATGCTCTTACTCCAAACTCCTATGGTGACTCTCTACTTCACCTGCTAAGCATTTAGCATGTGCTCCTTGATATTATTACCTTTATTCCTAATTCTTCAATTATTCCATTGGTTTCTTAAATGCAGAAACAATGTTTTTATAAACTTTTTCTTTCTAGCAATCCAGGCTTAACACATAGTGAGCATTTAATAAATCTTCACCATCAATTTACTTATGCATTCCCTCATCAAATAATTACTGAATGCCCCATATGGTACTTGCTTTCATAGGCTAATAATTTAGTTGGAAAGACAGATGTTAAATAAAAATGAGATGATCAATAGGGTTATTCCTGGTAACACAGAAATGCTTAATACAGACCTATCACAGGTCAGGCACGAGCACAATACAAAGCTGAAAGCTGACATGGCTGATGGAGATCGCAAGGAAAGCACTAAAATGCAACGTTACAAGGGCAAACGGAATACCCTAGTTGCACAAAGGAGGGTGCAAAGATCTCTGCCAAGGAAAGCCTGGAAGACTTCATGCTTCCACTGGGTCTTGAAAGACCCACAATTCGGATGATGCAAGGCTTTCTTGCAAGAGCTGTTTTCAGAAAGCTCGTTCCTGTCTCATTTGAGCAGAACCCTGAGCTAAGCCCAAGAAGCTGGGACTGGGATGGCAGGTGCCTTGAGATGGCTACTGCCCGGGGCAAAGTCCAGGTCTGCGCTGCTGGAGTTTTATAAGCCTTTCCTTGGTCCTGGCCGCCAGCATGGCCAGTTATTCCCAGTGAAAGCCCCTCGGTGCCAACAGGCTTTATCAGCACCAGGACAGAAGCAAATCTGGCATCTTCCAGAATGGTAGGGATTCTCAAGAGCGGCAAGTAAAAGAATCTGCAGTTTCCAATACTCAAAAAAAGCCTACTCCCAAGTGCACATTTTCCAACGGTGCCACAGGCCAGGTTTCCTCGCTCCGTGCTAGAATTGCAACAGGCCAACGTTAAAGCGGGAATCTGACACAGCTGTCTTCTGGTTAAGTACCACGCGGTTTCCCATCATTGCCGCGTAAAATTTAGTAAACTCTTCAAAATACGGGAGTGAAACCGGGAACACCTGTATAACGTTTGCAATTCACCAGCTGTCGCCGGCAACGCTGGGGAAAGCGATTCACCTCAGAGCCGGAAGGCGTTCACCCAGCCCGGCGACCTTTACAGCTGCTCCACGCTTCTCGGCTCCTTCCGAGGGTCCCCAGACACCTGCGCCCTCGCCACCGGGCCACACCGCCCGCCTCTGAGGAGAAAGCCAGCCACCACTCCCACTCCGCCTTCCGGAACGCGGCGCGCCCGCCCACACGCATGCGCGATGCGGCCTCCGCGCGGCGGCGCCGGGGGCCGGGCACCCGGGCGCGCGTGCGCAGTCGCTTTCCCAAGCGCTTCTCCCCGCCCCTCCGGCCGTCCGTCAAGCCACCGCGCCGCCCCTCGCCGTTCACTCCCCGCTCCGAGGAGGCCCTCGCCTACGTCACAGCTTTCGAGCCGGGAGTCTCCGGCCGAGGACGGGCCCGCCCCTTCCGCCGCGCGTGCGCACGGCCGGCCACGACGCGCCGGGGTTGCCGCGGCTCCGACGCCGCTCGACGAGTTTCCTCCGCCCCCTCCCGTCGCGCGCTGTGGTGTGGTTGCCTCAAAAAAAAAAAAAAAAAAGCCAAGTTGATTGTTCCTCGGCCCGGAGCCCGCGGCATGCACTGAGGCGGCGGCGGCCCTCGGCCCGGAGCGCCGGCCGGAGCGCGGCAGTCAGCATGTCCGGCAGCCGCCAGGCCGCGGCCGGCTCCGCGGGGACGAGCCCCGGCTCCTCGGCGGCCTCCTCGGTGACTTCCGCCTCCTCGTCCTTGTCCTCCTCGCCGTCGCCGCCCGGCGCGGCGGCGGGCGGCCCCGGGGGCCCGGCGCGGCCCGTGCTGGCGGCGGCCGCCGTGTCGGGCGGCGGCGGCGGGGCGGCGTCCCGGCTCGGCTGCGCGGCCAGGCCCGGCGGCGGCGGCGGCGGCTCCGGCCTGGGCAGCGGCAGCCGGAAGCGACCTCTGCTCGCCCCTCTGTGCAACGGGCTGCTCAACTCCTACGAGGACAAAAGCAACGACTTCGTCTGGTGGGTCTGCCGCGCGCCCGGCTGCGCGCCGGCGAGCTGGGGAGTCCTGTGCCCGGGGCCGGCGGGGGCCGGCGGTGGGGTCCGGTGCTGTGCAGACGCGTTCCGGCCCGGGGTGCTGGGGTGGGCCGTGCGGGGGTCCCGAGGCAGGGTCGGGGCCAGGGAGAGAAGTGCACGGGGGCGCAGGGAAGCGTGCAGGGTCCGCTCAGCGGTGGCTGCTACCCGGAGAAGTTTGGGCGGGGAGGTGGGGTCTGCAGTGTTCTGGCTGTTGGGTGACCCGACGGTACCCGTGGTGGCGAATTACGTTTGCAGAGGGAGAGGATCTTTCCTGCTGGGATGCTGAGGGGTGGAGTTGGTCAGAATGTGCTCCGAGGAGGCGTGCTGCATGATGCCCTGACCCTGGGTGTGGGTATTTTAGGAAGAGGGGTTCAATACAAGTACCCACCCTGCCTGAGTATAAATATCTCTCCTTTCCCATCTCAATGGCTAAGGCGCTTATTTTTAAATCTGCGCTTGAGGCTACAGCAGCCAGTCTGTGCACAAAAAAATCCCACTTGTCAGGTGGATTTCTTGAAAGAACGAAGCACGTTGATGAACTATTGCCCGTGAGTCAGGTGTATCGTTTTACACTGTATGACTGAGGACACGGAACCTTTAGTGATTTGAAACGCTGCCTGTAGACATTTTGTCATCATAGTTGCATCTTGAATGATACACAGTAGCATGCGGTTGTATTCAACTCAGGCGATTTAGTGACTTTAAGTGACAGGTGAAGTTCATTGTCTTGCTGAGTACGTTTTGAGCTTTTCATTAGGCTGTGTTTACTGTTGATAGGATTATGAGACAGCAGCAGTTTTTAGCTGATTAAGAACAGACAGGGATTTGTGCCCTTCCTGCAGCAAGGGTCGTTGATAGAACTTTCAGGGAATGTAGGGAGTTGGCTTGCACATTCCTGAGGGAAGTTGATTGTCTTCAGGGTTGAAGATAATCGGAATTGTCATTAAGCGTGATAGGGCTAGAAATGGAAATGATCAGGAACTTTCATTGATTAGATGTACAGACAGATTCTTGTTCCTGCAGAAGAATTACATCCTTATTCATAATTCTGCTTTTTTTCTGGATTCAAAATCAGTTCATTTTTTCATTGGCACTGGGCTATACTTGGGGTTGTTGTTCATAAATAAGTTGAACAGTCTGTGGCTGTGTCCAAGAGGTGCTTGCTTTCTCTCCCAGTCCCAATAGAGCCACACCATGAGGTAAAAGATAATAAAATAGTGGGAGTCTGCAGAATTTAGTTGTCTTTGTAAACACTATTTGCCTTTCAGTTTTCAATAGACTAAAAGAAAACAAACATGTCAGCATCTGTATAGATCACAAAAATAGTATAAAAGAGGTGAGAAATACGGGAAGCAATCATTCACTCAACAGATAGTTATTTGACATTTGCTTTTTGCCAAACGCCCTATCAGTTTCTGTGTACTGTAAAATACGTTGTAGGAGTAGATGGCACCGATTTTTTAATTAGTTTAATATTTTATTAAAATTTTTATTTATCACTTAATTTTTTTTAAAGATTTATTTATTTATTTGAAGGTCAGAATTACACAGAGAGAGAGGAGAGGCAGAGAGAGAGAGGAGAGAGAGGTCTTCCATCCGATGCTTCACTCCCCAATTGGCCACAATGGCTGGAGCTGGGATCCGAAGCCAGGAGCTTCTTACCGGTCTCCCTTGAGGATGCAGGGGCCCAAGGACTTGGGCCATCTTCTACTGCTTTCCCAGGCCACAGCAGAGAGCTGGATCAGAAGTGGAGCAGTCAGGTCTCAAACCAGCACCCATATAGGATGCTGGTGGCGGCAGCTCTTCAGGCCAGCGTGGTAACCTGCTGCGCCACAGCACCGGCCCCAATTTTTAGAAATTTCAATCTAGTTTTGAGTCCTAGCCATGTTGCCTAGACTATTGGTTTCTAGTGTGGAAATGTCCAATGAAAATATTTAGGTAAAAACATGAATATTTCACTTTCTGTCTAGGAATCTCATTTGTCTGTTGCTTCTTTCTCTGGAAAATTTGAATATTCAGTGGAATTAACTAATGAGAGACCGTTTTCTGTTTCTTCTTCTTTTTTTTTTTTTTTTTGACAGGCAGAGTGGACAGTAGAGGGAGACAGAGAGAAAGGTCTTCCTTTTTGCCGTTGGTTCACCCTCCAATGGCCGCCGCGGCAGGCGCGCTGCGGCCGGCGCACCGCGCTGATCTGATGGCAGGAGCCAGGTGCTTCTCCTGGTCTCCCATGGGGTGCAGGGCCCAAGGACTTGGGCCATCCTCCACTGCACTCCCTGGCCACAGCAGAGAGCTGGCCTGGAAGAGGGGCAACCGGGACAGGATCGGTGCCCCAACCGGGACTAGAACCTGGTGTGCCGGCGCCGCAAGGCGGAGGATTAGCCTGTTAAGCCAAGGTTTGCTCTTGGCCAAACTCTTGGGATAAGAGGATATGAATTAGGCAAGGCCCGAGGAATCCTTTTCATTTCTGATTGGCTCTGGTGGTTGGTTGATCTGGTCTTGTATGCCTCAAGGTCAAACTGTTGACCAATTCAAATTACTCTGCACCTTTATATCCAAGTGAGGCCCAAGTTCAAATAGTAATGATGATTGCTTTTTTGTCTATAGCACATTTTAAACATTGCTTATACTTAACATTTCATTTTATTCTTACAGCAATTCTGTGAGTTTACAGAGAACTTGTCTTTTAAAAATATAATTGTTTTTGAAGCACAGAGAAGATAAGTAGCTTTTTTTCAGATTGGACAGCTCAGGAACAAAATGAAAACTTGCATCTCAACATTGTCAATTTAGAACTTTCTTTGTAGTTAGAGAATTTTAGATCTGTAAGTTAAGGTACTTGTATTTAGCCATCTAGCCCAGTGATTCTTTTTTTTTTTTTTTTTTTAAGATTTATTTATTTATTTGAAAGAGTTACACAGAGAGAGAGGGAGAGGCAGAGAGAGAGAGAGAGGTCTTCCATCTGCTGGCTCACCCCCCAACTGGCAGCAATGGCCAGAGCTGCGCCAATCCAAAGCCAGGAGCCAGGAGCTTCTTCAGGGTCTCCCACTTGGGTGCAGGGACCCAAGGACAGGAGCCATCCTCTACTGCTTTCCCATGCCACAGCAGAGAGCTGGTTCGGAAGTGGAGCAGCCAGGACTCGAACCAGCGTCTACATGGGATGCTGGCACTGCAGGCAGTGGCTTCACCCCACTACGCCACAGCCCCAGCCCCCCAATGGTTCTTAAAATGGGGTAGATAGAGCGAAGCAGCTATTTCATTCACATGAGATAAATATTTTTGTCTTTGACCACTCCCTCTCCCCATTTGTCCACATCCCTAGATACCATAGTCAGAATTGGAGACAGGATTGAGCAACTGTCTTCCTTCCTAAGAACAGTTTAAATAAAGTCATGTATGTATGTTCAGATGCACACACTGGCTTCTCTTATATTTGAAAATAGGTGTATAGTTAACTGCAGAATTAATTTTTTAGGGATTTATACTTTGTATTTTAATATTTAATAAGGATTGGAAGTATGTTAAAATGTGGGTACCTGTAGATGGGGAATCTGTGGTACAGGGATGAGTAGAATTTAGCTGTACGTTGACTGAATTTTCAGCATTCATAAAATGTCTTTGTTGCCTTGGTTTTTCTATATTTCTCTTCTTTGGTCCATTTAACTAATGTATGAGTCTAGACTATTTTTGGAAGATGCTTTCTTTTTTCTATTCTGGCTCTTTTATTCTGTGACATAACTACTGCTTTTGCCTTTGCTTTTCTGACTATTTCAAATGACCATTTCTGCCTCCACAAGTCTGTTATTCTCCAAGTTGTAGCAGAAATGTGTACAATGGTACTTCAAAAATTCATAGAAAATGGAATTAAAAGATAAGCTTATTTTAGTGCAAAAATGTTTAAAATCCATGAATATGAAGGGGTTTTCAAAAAGTTAATGGAAATTGTATAGTGCAAAAAAAATTGCAAAACTTAAAAAACTTGCTTGCTCAAAATAAACTTTTGATTCCATTTTGCCACAAAGTTTTTGAAGTATCCTCATATTTGTAAGGAAATGTAAACTCCTTGTAGGACAGTTAACTTTTAGTCATCTGCTTGATAGAAAATAGAAAAACATTAAATAGATCCACCATTCAATATTTATGTGATTGCCTGTTCTATGTCAAACTAGAATAGAATATCCTTAAGGATCCCACAGTTTGGTTGTGAAGACAGACTTTTATTCATATAATATTATAACCTGGTACTACTGTTTCTCCTAGTATTATGGCAGTTGGTTCTGCCATTCCCTTTGCTTAGTGCTGCGGCAGATATTAAATACCGTAATGAATTTAGATGTTATAATCCTCAAGGTAACACACTGGGCAGCCACTACCTTTTAATCACATTTAGCATTAAAGATGAAACATGTTGAGTATTCTTGGTGCTTTATTTTTCAAACCATTAAATGTAGAAATACAGTAGTAGTTATCAAAGAACCTATCAGAATGAAAATAACAAAGTTTGATGAAACTTTTGGTTAGATATGTATTTACAAGGTATGTGCAATCTTTTTCTTTTCTTTCTTTCTTTCTTTTTTTTTTTTTTTAAAGATTTATTTATTTATTTGAGAGACCAAGTTAGAGAGGGAAAAACAGAGAGGTCTTCCATCTACGGGTTCACTCCCCGAATGGCCAGAGCTGGGCTAATCGAAAGCCAGGATCTAGGAGCTTCTGCCAGGTATTCCACGTGAGTGCAGGGGCCCAAGCACTTCAGCCATCTTCTGCTGCTTTCCCAGGCACATTAGCAGGGAGCTGGATTGGAAGTGGAGCAGCCAGGACAAAAACTGGTGTACATATGGGATGCTGGCACCCCAGGCAGATACTCAACCTGCTATGCCACAGTGTCTGCCCCTGTGCAATATTTTTCTTAATGGACATAAGGATAAACAATTTTTCAAAGTTATTGTATTATGGGATATAATTTTCTTTGTGATGGTAATGTAAGTGGAGAATTTAGGTGACTTTTTTGACCATTGTGAACTTACACATATAGGACTCTGTAATTTAAAGAGCTTTTAAAGCATAGTCAATTACTGAAATCAACTGAAATTTAGATTGTTGTAATATCATTCAAGAACTTCCTTGAATCTGTAAAACTGACACTTGATGATTCTTTTGCTCTATAAATATATATGGAATTTGGATGACAGTGATGATGAAATGTTTTCTTAAGAAAATGATGCCAAATTATAGCTTTTCTGTATGGTCCTTTTAACTCTCAGATGGTGGGTCTTCAGAATTGATGTAACCAGAAGACATAGATGAACTAAATGGTGGAGAAAATGAATATGCTTATGAAGCAGGATATTTGGATTCTAGTTTTTAATTGAGAGACAAGTACTTGCATGCTAGGGTTCATTACCAAGAATGTTGATAGTTATCTTTTCCTTTCACAGATTTTCTTACTTTTCCTGATAATGAGCCAGTATTACTTAGGTGATCATTTCCCATCCAAGAATTGTTATTGACTACAATAACTGTAACCTTAAATTTTGTTGTTCACTTTTCCTAGTACACATATGTTTGCTGTTGTGGGATTTCTTTATGTTTTATATAATTATTTTAGTCTGCAGCCCCGTTTCTCAGAAAACTTCTACAGCTTCGAAGGAAAGGCTTTTTATGGAAAACAAAACAAAACAAAACTGTAATTAGCCATTCTTCTCTTTCCTGTTAAAATTCGTATTATCCAAAATAAATGCCTTTTATATCTTGACCTGTTTTTACATACGATGTGGTCCATCTGTCCCCATACCTCTGCTCATTGCCTTCAACTTCACTTGTTCTTTGCTTTATGTCTTTTTTTTTTTAAATTAAACTTTTATTTAATGAATATAAATTTCCAAAGTACAGCTTATGGGTTACAATGGCTTCCCCCTCCCAAAACTTCCCTCCCACCCACAACCCTCCCCTTTCCCGCTCCCTCTCCCCTTCCAATCACATCATGATTCATTTTCAATTCTCTTTATATACAGAAGATCAGTTTAGTATATATTAGGTAACGATTTCAACAGTTTGCCCCCATATAGCAACACAAAGTGAAAAAAAAAATACTGTTGGAGTACTAGTTATAGCATTAAATAAGAGTGTACAGCACATTAAAGACAGAGATGTCTTTCTTTATATATTTTTAGGTCAGGGTCTATTTGTATAAATTCCTGCCTTATAATATTTTCATGCGGTAACTTTTTCTCCTCATTTGTAAGTTAATTGTCCTTTCATTTTTGTTTCATCGACTCAATTTGTCTTTATTTCTCAGTGAAAAGTGGATTACCAAAACTGGTCTGATTTCTGTTTCTTCTATTTCTGGTATAACCTTAAAGAAGTCATCCTTTTGCTAGTTTGTGTGGTTTGGGGTGGCTGCTCCTCTGAATTCAGAGTTGGAACACACAATCCAGGCTAAAGTAACCAGCTGCATTGGAATCCCCTCCCCTCAGTATTAGTTCAGGGATGGTTAGTTAACTCCAATAGAGCAATAGAGATAATGAGACAAAGTGGACTTCATCTGTTTTGAGAGCTCTTTCAGATCTTTTTAAATTTTTTTTTATTTGAAAGGCAGATCATCTCTCTGCTGGTTCGCTCCCTGAAAGCTTGCAACAGCTAGGCTGGGGCATTCTGAAGCCAGGAGCCTAGGTCTCCTTCCAGATCTCCTGTGTGGGTGGCAAGTACCTAAGCACTTGAGCCATCTGCTGCCTACTAGTGTGCACATTAGGAAGTGGAGGAACTAGAACTTGAACCAGCACTCATGATTTGGGATGCAGTTGTCCCAAGCAGGAACTTTTTTTAACTTGAAAGAGTTATAAAGAGAGGACACATACACACACTGAGAGAGAAAGAGGAAGGGAGGGAGGGAGGGAGGGAGAACTTTATCCAATAGTTCATTTCCCAAATGGCTACAACAACCTGGACTGGGCCAAACCAAAGCCTGGAGCCTGGAGCTTCTTCCAGGTCTCCCACACAGGTGCAGGGGCCCAAGGACTTGGGCCATCTTCTACTGCTTTCCAGGCCATAGCAGAGAGCTGGCTCAGAAGTGGAGCAGCCGGGACTAGAACCAATACCCATAGAGGATGCCAGAGCTGCATGCGAATGCCTAACCTAACTTTTTTTTCTTTTTCTTTTTCTTTCTTTCTTTTTTTTTTTTTTTTAAAGATTTATCCATCTATTTGAGAGTTAAAGTTAAAGACAGAGAGAGGGAGAGACAGAAGGAGAAGTCTTCCATCTCCTTACTCACTCTCCAAATGCCTGCAATGGCCAGAGCTGCACCTTTCCAAAGCCAGGAGCCAGGAGATTCTTTGGGGTCTCCCACATGAGTGCAGGGGCCCAAGGACTTGGGCCATCTTCCACTGCTTTCCCAGGCCATAGAGAGCTGGATCAGAAGTGGAGCAGTCAGGACTCCAACTGGTGCCTATATGGGATGCCAGCACTGCAGGCAGCTGCTTAACCAGCTACACCACAGCACCATCCCCTCAAATTGGTTTTCATACACTGTGTGTTAAGAGTTGAAGGCTCGGCCGGCGCTGCGGCTCAATAGGCTAATCCTCCGCCTAAGCAGCGCCAGCACACTGGGTTCTAGTCCCCGTTGGGGCGCCGGATTCTGTCCCATCTGCCCCTCTTCCAGGCCAGCTCTCTGCTGTGGCCCAAGTCCTTGGGCCCTGCACCCCATGGGAGATCAGGAGAAGCACCTGGCTCCTACCATCAGATCAGCACGGTGCGCCGACCGCAGCAGCCATTGGAGACTGAACCAATGGCAAAAGGAAGACCTTTCTCTCTGTCTCTCACTGTTCACTCTGCCTGTCAAAAAAAAAATAATAAAATAAATAAATAATTAAAAAAAAAAAAGAGTTGAAGGCTCACCATGGATGTCTGATAATCATAGCAGCATTTATTGGAAAGGCTATCCTTGTTCATTGAATTTTCTTTAAACTTTTTTTAAAAATCAACCACATATTTATTTCCAGAATCTTCATTCTGTTCTGTTGTTTTGTATCGTTATTCCTACACTGTATTGAATAAGTCTTGAAATCAGGTTGTAATTTGGGCCACTTATTTCAGTCATTTTGATTATTTAGATTGTTTGCACTTCCAAATAGACTTGTTAATTTCTATTGAAAAAGATGTAAAATTTTAATTAAAACTATATTGAAAACTATATTAAAATTTATTTCTAGTTATTTAGGTATTCTTTAATTACTCTTGGCAATATCTTAAACTTTTAAGTGTTTGGTCTTATAGCATATTTGTTGAATTTATTCCTAAATATTTTTGTTTGTGATGCTGTTAATTGTTAATTTCAATTCTGAATTATTACAGTATATAACGGTATAATGTATTTTTGTATTTGATCTTTTATGAATTTTAATTTTTAATTTTTTCAAATCTAGTTCCCATGGTGATGATTCTTCTTTTCTTTTTTTTAAAGTTTATTTATTTTTCATTCATTTGAAAATAGAGTGAAAGAGATCTTCCATATTGGCTCATTAACTTTCAAAATGTCAGCAAGAGTCAGGGCTAAACAGGCCAAAGCCTGAATCTGAGAACTCCAGCTGGATCTCCTATGTTGGTGGCAGAGACCCAAGAACTTGAACCATCACCTGTTTTCTCCCAGGAGTTGCATCTGCAGAAAGCGAGAGTGGGAGTAGCGTAGCCAGAACTCCAACCCAGGCTCTCTCATACAGGAGTGAATGTCCAGAGCTGTGACTTAACCCAGCACTATGACTCCCACCACCATCCTGTGAATTTTTAAAGTCACATTTTTTTATTATTTTTTGATAGAACCTATGGGATTTTGTAAGATAGTCATGTCATCCACAAATACAGTTTTACTTCTTTCCAGTTTATGTGCCCTATTTAAACATAGAAATATATGTGTATACAAATGGATTTGCTTTGCTAGTTTTTTTTAAAGATTGATTTTATTTATTTGAAAGAGTTACAGAGAAAGAAAATGAGAGGTCTTCCATCCACTGGTTCACTCCCCAAATGGTTGCAATGGCTGGAGCTGTGCCGATCTGACACCAGGAGCCAGGAACTTCTTCTAGGTGGCCCAAGGACTTGTGCCATCTTTCACTGCTTTCCCAGGCCATAGCAGAGAGCTGGATTGGGAGTGAAACAGCCAGGACTCCAAACAGTACCCATGTGGGATGCCAGTGCTGCGGGCCGGGGCTTTAAAGTGCTGCACCACAGTGCCTGCTCTGATTTGCTAATTTTTAAAAAAGATTTATTTATTTATTTGAAAGAGTTACAAAGAGAGAAGGACAGGGAGAGAGAAAGATACAGATTCCGTCTGCTGGCTCACTCTCCAAATGACCACAATGCCAGGGATGTTACTCAATGGCTCAGTCATTTTGGCTATAACAAAATCCCTGATACTGGGTAATTCATAAGATAGGAATTTATTTTCCACAGTTCTGTCACTGAGAAGTCTCATGTCAAGGTACCAACAGGTACTAGCGAGTGTCTTATCTCTGCTTCCAGGATGGTACCTTGAATGCTGTTGTACTGTATGACAAAGTTTCAGAGCAAACCATCCCTGAATACTGTGCCTTGTAACTTAATCACCCTTTGAAAAAGTCTTACTATTTAATACTATCTGCATGGTCATTTAGTTTCAACATATCAATGTATGAATTTTGGAGGATACATTGAGATTGTAGCATTCAGCCTTCAAATTAATGGAATCCTGCCATTTGCCAAAAGGTGGATGAGCCTGAAGGAGTTATGCAAAGTGAAATAAAGCACAGAAAGAATATGTTGCATGATATCACTTCTCGGTGGAATTTTCCAGTGGTCGAACTCATAGAAGCAGAGAGATCTGTGTTTGCTAGGGCCAAATAGTTGAAGATAATGGAGAGATGTTGGTCATAGGACACCAAATTTCAGTTACATAGGATGAGTAAGTTCTGGAGATCTATGTAAAGTAACTTTATATATATATATATATATATATATATATATATATGTATATATATATATTTGACAAATAGAGTTAGAAAGAGAGAGAAAGGTCTTCCTTCCGTTGGTTCACCCCCCAAATGGCCACTATAGCCAGAGCTATGCTGATCCGAAGCCAGGAGCCAGGTGCTTCCTCCTGGTCTCCCATGCGGTGCAGGGCCCAAGCACTTGGGCTGTCCTCCACTGCCCTCCTGGGCCACAGCAGAAAGCTGGCCTGGAAGAGGAGCAACCAGGACTAGAACCTGGCGTCCATATGGGATGCCGGCGCCTCAGGCAGAGGATTAACCAAGTGAGCCACCACGCCGGCCTCCTGTGTAAACTATCTTGACAGTAGTTAGTGATACTGTATGATCCTTGAAGCTTACTAACAGAGTAGGTCCTAAATGTTCTCAGTACATAAAAGATAAGGTAACTATGTGAGATGCTGGATATTTGTTAATTAACTGTGGTAATCATTTCACAGTGTATATGAAGATGAAAACATAATGTTGTAAACTTTAAATATGTATAAGTTGTATTTGTCAGCTATGCCTCAAAGCTGGAAACAGTCTTGGCAACCATGGAATGTTTTAAGGGTCTTTGTGATTTTGAGAGGCTTTTTTCAGGCATCCAGGTAATGTTGACCTTCTTACCAGTTTAGATATTTGTTATGCCTGGGCTTGTGCTTGTGTCTTTTAGAGTACTATTTATTGAAAGAGTAGAAGGTTTCTAACTGCATTGTTTTTCCAGATGGATTGTTGTAAATGGGTAACACTTTCTCTGAAACTACTCTGGTTATGTTCTATTGGGAAGAGCTACTGTTGCTTTGTTAGTATTTCCTCTGTATTTCTGTAGTTGCAAGGGTATTTCTTCCATTTCTTGGTTTGCCCTTATACCATTATTGTGTTCTACTTATTTCTAACAGGAATTTTTGAAAGTTTTGACTTGGGTGGATACTACCCTGCTCAAATGTCTTAGTATGTTTGAGTTGATGAAACAAAATACCCTAAACTAGTAGCTTATAAACAACAGAAATTTATTTCTCAGTTGTAGAGATCAAGGAACTGGCAGGTATGGCTCTGTTGAGGGTCTGCTTTCCAGACCCTGGACGATGCCTTCTGGCTATGTCCTTAACATGGTGGAAGGGGCAGTCGTGCGTCCTTGGTTTCTTCTTTTTTACAATTTATATATTTATTTATTATTTATTTAAAAGAAAGGCAGAATGACATAGAGGAATACACACACACACACACGCACACACACACGTACACAGAGGGAGAGAGAGACCAACCCCGAGAACTTACATATGCTGGCTTATTCTCCAAATACCCCAAATAGCCAGGACTAGGCCAGGCTGAAGCCAGGAGTCAGAAACTCCACTTAGGTCTCCTATGTGGTTAGCAGCAATCCAAGCAATCCATTGTTTTCATGCTTCCCAGGTGCATTAGCAGGAAGCTTTATAAGAAGCAGAGTAGTCAAGAATTGGACCAGGCTCTCTGAAATAGGAGGCAGGTATCCCTGGTGTTGGCTTAACCCACTGTGCCACAACACCTGACCTGGCCTGGACTTTCTTCTAAGGGCATTGATCTCCCTTGAGGGCTGGCCTAACTACGTAATCATTTCTCAAAAGCCCCAGCTCCTAAACCATCATCACGTGCGTTAGGATTTCCACATAAATTTTTGGAGGACACAGATGTTCAGCCCATACTACCAATTCTCTCACTGATAATCTTTTCCATTATCTCTTTTTTTGATGTTTTCTGGCACTTAATGAATACTGTATAGTGGGCTTTACTGAACACTTCTTAGATACCTTGTTAATCAGAAGTCTGATATCATCCCAGATATAGAAAGGAAGAAACAGAATTTGAGAAATTGTAAAGAAGAGAAAGTCATAAAACTGTAGATGGTGTAGTTACAATTAGTATCTATTCTATTTTTCTTTGGAAGTATTAAAGCAAGCCTTTGGTCATAAGAATTGAGACTCTTTAAATCACATGTTAGAAAACATTCATTAAAAGTTGCTAACTTAAACAGATCTGCAAGTATTTTTAGGTATCGCAACTTTTGGTATTACTGGAACACATGAAATGACACATTCTGTAGTCTATTCTTTTTTTTTTTTTTTTTTTTGACAGGCAGAGTGGACAGTGAGAGAGAGAGAGACAGAGAGAAAGGTCTTCCCTTGCCGTTGGTTCACCCTCTAATGGCCGCCGCGGTAGCGCGCTGCGGCCGGCGCACCGCGCTGTTCCAATGGCAGGAGCCAGCTGCTTATCCTGGTCTCCCATGGGGTGCAGAGCCCAAACACTTGGGCCATCCTCCACTGCACTCCCTGGCCACAGCAGAGAGCTGGCCTGGAAGAGGGGCAACCGGGACAGGATCGGTGCCCCGACCGGGACTAGAACCCGGTGTGCCGGCGCCGCAAGGCGGAGGATTAGCCTGTTGAGCCACGGCGCCGGCCTCTTTTTTCTTAAATTAATGATCTCTGTGTGGAGTGAATTCTTACTCTGTCAGTTCTTCGGTTTTCTGGCTGAACAACCTTGATTCATTTTTGTCTCATGCAACATGTAATCTATCAGCAAGCCCATAGCTCTGCCTTCAGAAGTATCAGGAATCTGATTGTCATCAGCCCCACTGCTACTACTGAAGTCCAAACCAAACAATTTCTCACTTGGATTATTATCATAGTTTTCATACCATTTCTACCCTTGCTTCTCTGTCTTCTCTTTTCCAGGCTTAAGTAAAGTGGTCGGATTCATCACTGTGTTAAGTCATGTCTCCTTTAGTTCCAAAGTATCCAGTGAGTTCTTGTGTTACTCACTATAAACACCAAAGTCCTTACTTAGAGAATTGTTTTTAGGTGGACCCTTATAATCTCTCTGGCCTATCCTTCTATTCTGCTACTTTATTTCACTCTCTGCTGGCTTTGCTTAGAGTATGTCGGATCTTTTTCTACTTTAGGGCATTTGTACTTGATCTCTCTGCTGGGTTGCTGTTCCTCTATATTTCTTTGTAAATAATTTTCACTACCTTGAAATATGTACTCAAATGTCAACTATTTCTTCAGGCTTTCCATACTACCTTTTACAGATTGCAACCAGTTTCACAACCCAGTACTTCCTATCCTGCTTCCTTGCTTTGCTTTTTTCCTTAACATTTATGTCACCATCTCATCTTGCTGTATGGTCTTTGTTGTTTATCTTGTTTATTATCCATCTCTTGCACTAGATTGTAATTGTCATGATGGGATTACTGTTTCATTTACTTCTTTATCCTGGTATTGGAACAGAGTCTGGTATGCAGTCAGTGCTCAATATGTAATTTGTTTACTGAATGAAATTTTAAAAATTGGAATTTTCTGAGAAGTATTGACAAGTATTCACAGTTGATTCATTTTGGGAGCTTGGCCTGGCCCTAAATGTCCAGTGGTGGCATGTTTGGAAGTATGGATTAACTTCCAAAGAAACTGGAATGTCTTAAGACATTTTATTTTACTTCTAAGCATCACTGAATGCAGCTTAGAACAGGCATATGAAAATATTGTTATGATAGCATTGTTATTCTAAACATATTTACTTAGAAACTGGAAATATCTTTTTCCCAATCTTTAAAAATGTTTATTTATAGGTGCCATTTGAAAGGCTGGCATGTAGGTATCTTGACTATCTGTGGTAGAAAATTTGCATATTTGTTGTTGTCTACTCATAGGGAAGAGGATTTTCTAGTTTTAGAATAATAGGACTACAGAGTTTCATTCAAGGGGACTTAAAAAAAAATCAAAATTTTATATGGTTAAAAAAACATAAGGATGTCCCATAATGAAAAGCAACAGAGCTTTCCCCTTCAACATTTCCAAGATAGTCTTTCCAATCAAGAGCAATCATTTTAATTCTTTTTGTGATTTCTTTGCCTGGAATTAATCATTATTATCATCAACATCTGACATTTGAGTGATTCTGAGTACTTGTTACTGTCATAAATACTTTACAGTTTTTTTAAAAATTTTAATCTTAATTTCCATATAAGACTAATTCTGTTTCATATTAACACATGAGCAAACTGAGGCACAGCTAGATTAAATAATTGATTATTATACAGTGAGTGGGAATGCTATCATTTAACACAGGTGTCATGAGCTCACTACCTGTGTTACTTACTGGTACACTAGATTGCCTCAGTTTCACTAAATAATATCATAAGGGGCTGGTTCTGTGGTATAGCGAGTAAAGCTGCCACCTGCAATGCCAGCATCCCATATGAGCGCCAACTTGAGTTGTAGCAGCTCCACATCTGATCTAGCTTCCTGCTAATGCACCTGGGAAAGCAGTGGAGGATGGCCCAAGTGCTTGGGCTCCTGCATCCACAGGGGAGATGTGGAGGAAGTTCCTGGCTCCTGGCTTTGGATCAGCTGAGCTCTGGTTGTTGGCAGCCGTTTGGGGAGTGAACCAGTGGGTGAAAGATTCATTCATTCATTCTCTCTCTCTCTCTCTCTTCTTCCCACCCCCCCCCCTTATCTCTGCCTTTCAAATGAATAATTAAATATTTTTAAAAAATATTGGGGCAGCGCTGTGGCACAGTAGGTTAATCCTCTGCTTGTGGCGCCATTATCGCATATGGGTGGCGGTTCTAGTCCTGGCTGCTCCTCTTCCGATCCAGCTCTCTGCTATGGCCTGGGAAAGCAGTAGAAGATGGTCCAAGTACTTGGGCCCCTGCACCCATGTGGGAGACCCAGAAGAAGCTTCTAGCTCCTGGCTTCTGATTAGCCCAGCTCCTGCCTTTGTGGCCATTTCGGGAGTGAACCAGCAGATGGGAGACCTTTCTCTCTGTCTCACCCTCTCACTGTCTGTAACTCTAACTCTCAAATAAATAAGTAAAATCTTTAAAAAAAATTATGAAACTATTTCTTGATTTGTTGCTTGAATTTGATATAACATGAAAATTAAGCCTTTTTTATGACTATCCCGGGGACAGGACGATAAGTGCTCAATCACACAGTTCTGGAAGAGAGAGCAGGAGATTGGAATCCCCTCTGTTAATGTTGCTCAAATGCTCTGTGATAAAAGATAATTTTTTTCTATTTTTTGTCACAGATTGATATTTTTAAAAAGTAGAATGGAAGTGAGTTGATTCTCAAAAAGTAAAATTACAAAATTTCAGGGACTTAGGCCATCTTCTACTGCTTTCCCAGGCCATAGCAGAGAGCTAGATCAGAAGTGGAGCAGCCGGGACTAGGACCGGTGCCCTTATGGGAAGTGGGCGTTTCAGGCCAGGGTTTTAACCTGCTGCGTCACAGCACCAGCCCCTGTTTATGTATCTTTATCTCTGCTGCTCCTTTTCTTTTTATTGTTGTGGCTTTAAGTCTTTTTTCCTCCCTTGCCATTTTGGTAGGTTTTAGGACAGACTGTGAAATAATTTCTATAAGTCTGCTGTTGTTGTGACTTAGAAGTCTGCCCAAGATTTTTGGTTTTCCTATCATATTTCTGGCAGGTAACTGTGGAAACTTGGCATCCAAGTTTGCTATATGCTCACGTGCAGGTTGTATACACTGAACAGTCATGTTCAGTGATGAGGGGACAGTTAGGCTTGAAATTGTGTTTACATGTATTCATTAAAGCTTTGCCCTCTTATGGGACTGTGAAAGTGCCTATTTCTAATTCCACATAGGCTCAGGGAGTACGTTTTTTTTTATTTGCATAGAAATGTTTCATGTCTTAGCAATGATATACTTACATTTAAGGACACTTGATCATTAAAATATCCCTTATCCAAAGTTATGCCAGTTAACTACATAGCTCTTTTTTTACTCAGATAGCTATTACTTTTTTTTTTTTTTTGACAGGTAGCGTTACAGACAGTGAGAGAGAGAGAGAGAGAGAGAGAGAGAGAGAGAGAGAGAGAGAAAGGTCATCCCTTTGTTGGTTCACTCCCCAAATGGCCGCTATGGCCGGCGCTGTGCCGATCCAAAGCCAGGACCCAGGAGCCTCTTCCTGGTCTCCCATGCAGGTGCAGGGGTCCAAGCACTTGGGCCATCGTCCACTGCCCTCCCAGGGCACAGCAGAGAGCTAGACTGGAAGAGGAGCAACCAGGACTAGAACCCGGCGCCCATCTGGGATGCCGGCGCCGCAGGCAGAGGATTAACCCAGTGAGCCACGGCACCGGCCCTCAGATATCTATTACTAATAGCACTCTTTATTACTTTGGGTAGATAAGATTTCATATGACATCATTTTCCATCCATTTAAAGAAATTACCTTTAGTTAACATTTCTTTTTTTATAGAAAGCTTTTATTTAATAAATATAACTTTCATAAGTACAACTTTTGTATTATAGCAGTTCTTCCCCCATACCCACCCATCCACCCCCAAACCATCCCACCTCCTACTCCCTCTCCCATCTCACTCTTCATCAAGATTCATTTTTAATTATCTTTATATACAGAAGATCAACTCTATACTAAGTAAAGATATCAACAGATTGCACCAACACAGACAGACACACAAAGTATGAAGTACTGTTTGAAGACTAGTTTTAACCATTAATTCTTATAGTACAGCACATTGAAGACAGAGGACCTACATGGGAAGCAATTGCACAGTGACTCCTGTTGTTGATTTAACAATTGACACTCTTATTTATGGCATCAGTGATCACCCGAGGCTCTTTTCATGAGCTGTCAAGGCTATGGAAGCCTCTTGAGTTCACAAACTCTGACGTTATTTAGACAAGGCCATCATCAAAGTGGAAATTCTCTCCTCTCTTTAGAGAAAGGTACCTCCTTCTTTGATGGCCCCTTCTTTCCACTGGGATCTCACTCACAGAGATCTTTCATGTAGGCAATTTTTTGGTACAATGTCTTGGCTTTCCATGCCTGAAATGCTCTCCTGGGCTTTTTAGCCAGATCCGAATGCCTTAAGGGCTGATTCTGAGGTCAGAGTGCTGTTTAGGGCATTTGTCATTCTATGAGTCTGCTGTGTGTCCTGCTTCCCATCTACATAGCTTTATACAGTGGTACTTGATAAAGTTCATAGAAAAATAGAATTAAAAAATACATTATGGTATAAAAATTTATATTTTTTTCAAATTATACATTTTATATGAACTTTTGAAGTTCCCCTGTATTAAATCACTATGGACATTTTCAGTGAATTGGCTAATTTGTTCTTCTCTGTCCTTTCCTGTCTTGTTAACCCTCAAATATCAGTTGTGTTTCTTAAGGGCCCCATTATATGCAGTGTGTACTCTTAAAGATTTCTTCTCATATGATAATAATCATCTATAATGCCTATGACTCTGCCATTAAACTTTATATCCTCACAAAAATGTTTATGCTCAGAAAATTTTTCTTGAAGGAATGAGTAAATTTTCAGTGATAGTTTTAAGAGTTAATCAGTAATAATTTGATTTGTGTGCAAGTAATAGAAACCTTGATAAACATTGATTGACTTGAGTAAGTAAAGGTTTACTTTTCTTGTGTCACGGGAAGCCTGGCAGTAGGCAATCCAGGGAAGATAGAGCTGCTCAAAGATGTCATCAAGGACCCACCTGTCTTCCCAGCTTATGGTTTTTGTCATTCTGATCACCAGATGGCTCGTGTATCTCTGGGGATTGCATTAGAGTTTGAGGAAGAGAAGAGAAGGGTAAAGGAAAGCATTACATTTTTGTTCTGATGGACAGTGTGCTCTCAGGGGCTGGTACCTAGATTTCATTGACCAGAACTATGTCATATGTCCAGTCTCACTCAAGACAGGTTAATATTCTGTTTTGATCCTCTCTAGAAAAAGAAGGGAGAATAGGAATAGAACTTAAGTCTAAGTGGTTAAGAACATAGACCTAATTTTGAATTTTGGCTTTTTGCTTCCTAGCTATGTGAGACTCTGTGCCTCAATATTTTCATCTATAAATGGAGTCTAGTAATAGGTACTTACGTCGCTGTTTTTCAGTGGATTAAATGAGTTAATATACATCATGGGTTTAATGGATATAGTTTATTCCATTTTAAATATTACCAGGAAGTATTATTAAACTGGAATTGTAAGTTTATCCCTTGAGGAATTAGTTTGCTTTGAGAAAGCAAAGAGAGCATATAGATTAGTAGGAAAAGACAGGTGCTTTAAATATATGGGTTGCTTAGTGGAGGAAGATGGTAATATTTTCTTAAGATCTCTGGTGGTTACTTTGCACTATTAAAAGTTATGGACTGAGTTAAAATATTGGAACCATTTTAATTTATTCATTCAATTTACCTCAGAGCTTGATGGCTGTAAGGAGCATCTTGAACAAATTGTCTTGTTAAGCAATCCCTTAAAGTTCAGCTCAATAGAAATTCCATCTCTCGATGATAGAATGTTTGAAGACTTACATGTAGAAATATGATTTTAAACTCATACTGTTAAAAGCCTTTCCCAATCTGTTGTAACTCAAAAAGCATATATCAATTACTTTTCTATTTTCTTTTTAGCCCCATCTGCTTTGATATGATTGAGGAAGCATACATGACAAAATGTGGCCACAGCTTTTGGTAAGATGATTTTATTCAGTGAAAAAGTCTTTTGGTATTTTTAAAAGCTTATGTATAAATGTAATCAGGGAGAAGTTATGCTTTGCAAACCAATTTTTTTGACTGATGTATCTTTACAGGTTGGACAGCTCAAGAAAGTAACATCGTTGGTGCATAATTTCCATTAAACTTAGATTTACCATAGGCCTTATAGATGAATTTAAAAACTTGTATTTCTTATTCACAAAAACTTTGCTGTTTTAGAAAATTGGGGGTGATGATCAGGACCATGAGTGACGCCTAAGAGTTGCTTGTGAGGAGAAGTGAGAGGTCCAGTAAAGCAGGGTGAGAAGGACATTGGAAAGGGATATAAAGAAATAGAAAATTATTTCTTTTAAAGATTTATTTTATTTATTTGAAAGTCAGAGTTACATAAAGACGTAGAGACAGAGAGAGAGGTCTTCCATCCGCTGGTTCACTCCCCAGATGGCCGCAACGGCCAGAGCTGCACCTATCTGAAGCCAGGAGCTAGGAGATTCTTCCGGGTCTCCCACGTGGGTGCAGGGGCCCAAGTTACTTTGGCCATCTTCTGCTGCTATCCCAGGCCATAGCAGAGAGCTGGATTGGAAGAGGAGCAGCCAGGACTAGAACCGGCACCCATATGGGATGCTAGTGCCTCAGGCCAGGGCTTTAACTTGCTGTGCCACAGTGCCGGCCCCTTTTGTTTCTTTTTTTAAAAAATATTTATTTATTTATTATTTAAAAGGAGTTACAGAGAGGCAGAGAGAGAGAGAGGGCTCTTCCATCCACTGGTTCACTCCCCAAGTGACCACAAGGGCCAGAGCTGCGCCTTGCTGGAGCCGGGAGCCAGGAGCCAGGAGCCAGGAGCTTCTGCTGGGTCTCCCATGTGGGTGCAGGAACCCAAGGACTTGGGCCATCTTCCGCTGCTTTCCCAGGCCATAGCAGAGAGCTGGATCAGAAGTAGAGCAGCCAGGACTCAAACCAGCGCCCATATGGGATGCTGGCACTGCAAGCGGAGGGCTTACTGGCTATGCCACAGCGCTGCTAGAAATAGAAAATTCTTTGTTCTCTTTCTTTCTTTCTTTCTTTTTTTTTTAAGATATTTTAAATTTATTTATTTGAGAAGCAGAGTTACAGACAGAGAGAGGGAGAGACAGAAAGGTCTTCCACCCAGTGGTTCACTCCCCAAATGGCTGCAACAGCTAGAGCTGGGCCAGTCCAAAGCCAGGAGCCAGGAGCTTCTTCCAGATTTCCCACGTGGGTCCAGGAGCCCGAGCACCTGGGCCATCTTCCACTGTTTTCCCAGATTGTCAGTGGGTAGCTGGATCAGAAGTGGAGCAGCCAGGACCCCAACTGGCACCCATATGGGCTGCCAACATTGCTGGTGGAGACTTAATCTATGCCACAGCGCCAGCCCTGTTCTCTTCTTTAATTCTTTGTTCAGTATTATCTTCAAAATATTCATGCATGGATTTCAAATTTTTTTGCACTAAAATAAACATCTTTTAATTTCATTTTTCCTTGAACTTTTTTTCTTATAGTTTTTTTTTTTATTTATTTACTTTTACTCATTTGAAAGGCAGAGAGACATAGACATTGAGAGATCTTCCATCCACTGTCCACTCTACAAATGCCTGCAATAGCCAGGACTGGGCCAGGCTGAAACCAGAAGCCTAAAACTCAGTCTGGGTCCCCTGTAAGTTGCAGCAACCCCAGTACTTGAGTCCTCACTGCTGCCTCTCAGGGTGTGCATCAGCTGGTTTGCAAGCAGAGGTGGGACTTGATCCCAGGCATTGACTATGGAATGTGAGCATACCTAGAGGTGACAACGAGTTACTTACATGCTGTGCCAAACACCTGCTCCTCCATGAACTTTTAAAAATACCCTCGTGTATTATGTCATGTTCATCTGAGTCTTTAAAAATTTGGTAAGATTCTTACAGCATACAATTTATAATCTGTGTATAGTTCAGTAGGGTTAAGTATGTTCATATTATTGCATAATTGATCTAAGGTACCTTTTCATCTTGTAAAACTGAAACTATTTACCCATTAAATAGCTCCTCATTTTCCCTTTCCCACAGTTCCTGGAGACCAGCATGCGTTGTTTTTATGAGGTTTTTTTGTTTTTATGAGAACTCTAGAAACTTCATGTTAAAGATTTATTTATTTATTTATTTATTTGAAAGTGAAATTTACAGAGTAAGAGAGGGAAAGACAGAGAGAAAGAGAGATCTTCTATCTGCTGCTTTACTTCCCAAATGGCTGCAATGGCCAAGGTTGACCAGGCCAAAGCCAAGAACCAGGAACTTCATCCAGGTCTCCCACATGGGTACAGGGAGCTAAGCACTTTGGCCATCCTCTGCTGTTTTCCCAGGTATATTAATAGGGAGCTGGATTGAAGTGGAGCAGCCAGGATTCATACTAGCACCCATCTGGGATATTGGTGCTGCAACAGCGGCTTAATCTTCCGCACAACAGCACTGGCCCCAATACTTCATATAATTGAAAAATATTTCTCTTTTAAAGACTGCCTTATTTCACTTAGCGTAATGTCCTCATTGTTAATCCATGTTGTAGCATGCATCAGATTGTCCTTCTTATGGCCGAATAACACTGCTTTGTGTGTGTATCATGTTTTATTCATCCATCCATGGACACTGGGGTTGCTTCCACCCCTTGACTATTGTGAATAATCCTGGTATGAACTTGTGTGTACAGATAACTCTGTAGAAACCAACTTTCAGTACTTTTGGATACATACCCAGAAGTGGAGTTGTTGGATAAAATATGGTAATTTGCATTTAATTTGAGGAGCTGCTATACTGTTTTCTACTAATGACCACACTATTTATATTCTCACCAACAGTGTACAAAGGTTCTGATTTCTCCACATCCTTGCTGACACTTAGTATTTTTTAACATTTTTTTGCTTTTTTGTTTTTAAGCTTAACTGTTGCTGATTTATTACAAAGAGTAACATAAAAGAGACAAGTGAAGTTAGTAGGGTAATGGATGTGGTAAGGGTGTTGGTTTCCATGCCCTCTCCTTGGATGTCACCTTCCCAGGACCTGCCTCTGTTCAACCCTCTCTGAACCCTGTCCTTTTGGACTTTTATGGAGGCTTCATTAAGCTGCCATTGTTAATTAAATCATTGGCCATAGGCAGTCAATTCAACCTTCAGCACCTTCTCCCTTCCCCCAGAGATTTAAGGGAGGACTGAAAGTTCCAACCCTCGAATCGCATGGTTGATTCTCCTGGCACTCAGCAGTCCTGGGACTTTCTGGGAGCTTGCAGTCATCACTTTTGTTATTTTGTAGGTTTGTTTTTTACTTGGGGATGGTGCATGCTACTGTGGATTAGTCACTTTTTTGTAAATTATTTACCTGTTCAATTGATATATTATCAATATTTCTGTTGGGTTCTGATAGTTCTTATATTCTAATTCATAATGATATTAGGCCCATACTTTTATGCTGTGTTGGATGTGATGTGTGGTAGGTTGATATACTTTATTCATAAAGAATATTTACTGTTAATACCAGTTTGTACTTAGTTTTCATGTGTAGCATGATGCTTCTGTGGTAGGTAGTTGAGAATAAATATAACTTTCTTAGCCTGTATTATCTATATTTTTTGTTAAAATAAAAATGTATTCACATAGAGCAAAATATCTCTTGGCTTTCAAAGCAACTTTTATTGTACAGAAAAATCTAATGTAAAATACGATGTCAATCTCTCCCTTCTCCTGTCTTTTTGCCTACTTTTTCAGAAGTGATCAAGGGTAAGGGATCTTTGTGTGTATTCTTTGAGAATCTTTATGCCAGGATTTTTTTTAAAGGCAATTTTACCTTCTCAAATAATTTTATTTTTTGGTATATCAACGCATTAACATTATTACAATTCATGAATAAATCACATTTTGTTTTATATTCCTAATGGAGTGTCTACCAAGTTCTGATAAGGTGAGAATCAGAGGCAGTTCCTGATTGATTATTATTATTAAACTGACATATAAATGGTCTTGGTCTTTTCAGTCAGATTATTCAGCAGCAGTGTTCCCTTTGGCCCGTAAATTGATCTTTCACCTTAGCATTCCATAAGGAACCATATACTGCTCTCAGAATTTTTGGATTTTGATTATTCTGGAAAATTGAGTGATCTACAATCGGCTTTTTCAGCCTTGACACTATTTTTTTTTTTTATGATTTATTTATTCACTTGAGAGTCAGAGAGAGAGAGACCAACCTTTCATCTGCTGGTTCACTCTCCAGGTGAGTGCATCTGTGGCTGGGCCAGGATGAAGCTAGGAGCTGGGATCTTCATCTGGGTTTCCAGATGGGTGGCAGGGGCCCAGGTACTTGGGCCATCTTCTGCTGCTTTCCCAAGCCATTATCAGGGACCTGGATTGGAAGTGAAGCAGTCCAGACTCGAACTGGTGCCCATATGGGATGCCTGAATGGCAGGGGGCTGGTTGACCCACTGTACCACAGTGCCACCCCCCAGCCTTGGTGCTAGTGACACATTAGACCACGTAATACTTTGTTGTGGTGAATGTCTGGTGCGTGTAGATTGTTTAGCACTGTCCATGGCCTCTGATTAGTAGCAACTCCCTTCCTCCCAGTTAAGACGTACCTATATTTCTTGGGGAAAAAATTGCCCACCATTGAAAACTGGTGATCTAGAGCTACTTCTTGAAGTTAGTAAATTAGGGTTCTACTTCTAGCTATAAAATTTACCTAATCTTTGTCAAGTCACGCAAATCCAACTCTGCCTTCTTGTTGCTTTTCCTCCTCTACTCCCTGTTTTCCTTATTCTCATCCTCTTCCTCCTCTTTGACTTCTTCTGTTGTAGATTTAAAAGTGTTGAAATATAAAATGGATTGTAAAATTTTTTTTCTAGCTTTCCTGTTTTATATATGTTTACTGTGGCATTTAAAAAATACTCTGGATGTATTCAGTAATCTTGCCTCACCATGTTGTGAAGTGTAATAATTTGTTGACTTTTTAACTGGGTAGGCCTGGCGTTTTCAGTTGATCCTACAATTTTTTTTTTTTGACAGGCAGAGTGGATAGAGAGAGAGAGAGGGAGACAGGAGAGACAGAGAGAAAGGTCTTCCTTGTCGTTGGTTCACCCTCCCATGGCCACCGTAGCTGGCGCGCTGCGGCCTGCATACTGCGCTGATCCGAAGGCAGGAGCCAGGTGCTTCTCCTGGTCTCCCACGGGGTGCAGGACCCAAGCACTTGGGCCATTCTCTACTGCACTCCCAGGCCACAGCAGAGAGCTGGCCTGGAAAGAGGGGCAACCGGGACAGAATCCGATGCCCCGACCAGGACTGCAACCCAGTGTGCCGGTGCCGGAAGGCGGAGGATTAGCCTGTTGAGCCACGGCACGGCCTGATCCTACAATCTTGATGGTATCTTTAGATCATTGTTGGGAAACCCTTTGATTGGTTGGTTGGTTGGTTGGTTGATTGGTTGGTTGGGTTCTTTGTTTCTTTTTAAAGATTTATTTATCTATTTGTAAAGCAGAGTTATAGGAAGTGAAGGAGAGACAGGGAGAGATTTTCCATCTACTGGCTTGATCCCCAAATGGCTGCAGCTGCCAGGGCTGGGCCAGGCCAAAGCCAGGAGCTTCTTTCACATCTCCCATGTTAGGTGGCAGGGGCCTTGGTACTTGGGCCATCTTTCTGCTGGTTTCCCAGGCCATTAATAGGGAACTGGATTGGAAGCAGAGCAGCTGGGACAGGAACCAGTACCTATATGATGCAGCATCACAGGTGGCAATTTAACCCACTATGCTACAGTGTGTCCCCCCCTTTTAAAAATATTTATTTATTTATTTATTTGAAAGGTAGTGTCACAGAAAGGGGGATGGAGATCCCATTGGTTTCCCCCTTCAGATGAGAACAGTTTACTTCATTACAATGTTTTAGGATACCTACACAAGAGCAAACTTTGATAGGATAGAGACTGTAGCATTGGCAGGAGCTAATGAAACCAAAGGCTGGCAATGCCAGTGTCACTTGCTATACTGTGAAACTTAATTGCAGTGTTGTTTAAAGCAAAATTCTGTTGTTTTTCCTGAAACGTGAGGCCAGGCTGTTCCATCAACTCTTGTCTAAGCTGCATCCTGGCTGGTAACTGTAGCTAAGCAGTATACTACTTGAAAGGTCCGTTTAAATCAGGGAAACTAAATCAAAATTAGATCATATCAGTTTATCCCTCATCCCATGTACAAAGGCGAAGTCTTTCCTAGTAATAGGTTGGAGATGCTAGGAGAAACTGTTATCACTTTATTTATTACTGCTTGAAAATTTCTTCTCTCATATAAATCTGCTATTAACAGTAGCATGGCTAAGACTCAGTATAAAAATAAATTTGGGTTCTATGAGCTATAAAGGTAAAATTGGCTCTTTGTGTTTGTCTGGCCTGTCCTCTTCACCTCACTTCTTCGACTTGATGTCCACCAAGTCCTGATTTACTATTTTGTTTCATTATAAATTAATGATAGTTAATGGAGTCCTTTGGTGTTATCATCTCACAGCATATGTAACCTGGGTGTCAGGTGGCCCTTTCAGACTCTTGGCTATTCCATTGTCTTGTACTGTACTATTAGTCTTTTTTTAAGATCTGTTTATTATATTTGATAACTGGAGCTGATATGTCCTTGCTGCTGTTTTTCTGTTTATAGCATTTTCTGATTACTCAGAGTTTTTTTGTATGTTTTCATCTCTACTTAGAAAAAGATATTCTCTCTCTCTCTCACTATCCACTCTGCCTGTCAAAAAAAAAAAAAAGAAAAAAAGATATTTATATATTGTTTTATGGACAGGTATACAGATAAGTGTATACATCTGCAGAGAACTAAATACCTAACTTTTATTATTTGATATATACTTAATAGTAAATATTAAGGGCACCAATGTATGTCACCAAACTGTGATAGTGAATACTAATTTTTTTAAAAAAAGGTTTATTCATTCATTTGAAAGAGTTACGGGAAGGGAGAGAGATCTTCCATCTCCTGGTTCACTCCTTAGGTAGCTGCAACAGCCTAGGCTGAACCAGGACAAAGCCAGCAGCCCAGAGCTTCATTTTCTTCTTCCATGTGGGTGGCAGGGACCCAAATACATGGGCCATCTTCCTGTGCTTTGCTCAGGACAGTAGCAGGGAGCTGGATCACAAATGGAGCAGCCAGGACATGAACTGAAGCCCATATGGAATGCTGTTAATGCAGGCGGTGGCTTTATCCACTGTGACACAGTGCCAGCTCTATTTTTGAGAACAACAGAGAGTAACTTGAAAACCACTCAAGTGGACCCCAGTTATTTATTTATTTGTCACATTGTTTACGTCTTTATGCCTACTTATTTGGATGACAAGGTTAGTCACTTACCAGTCTCTTGGCATCCAAAGTGTTGTGTGATAGTGATAGGCAAGTAAGTTAGATGAATGAGAATGAATTTTTACTCCTATATGATCCATAGTGCAGCAGAAATGTGTTGCTTCCTTGTTTATACCTAGTTCTTCATGCATGTTGCACTATTGAGTTAGAATTCTGTAGCAGACTGTTGTGCTAGACACTAAGGATTCAGAGATGTGTAAACCAAATCCCTGCCTCCAGAAGGCTGATACCACAGAGTTACCATTTCACAGGTTAGAGCAGTTCTGCTGGGGGGTGTTAGTGAAGACACTGTAAGATAAACCTGTGACACTTTGTCGCTGAAGTTTTGTACTGTGGTCTGTAGTGTGATGCTCTTTAATTTATAGTGCAGATGGATGTCATCCAGTGCAGTGCAACACGTCACTTGAAATTTGTTCCTGAGGACAGTTCTTTCTGCTGTATCCCTACAATGTTTTGTTCTAGGAGGGATAGTGTGGCGGTAAGCTTATTGGTATGCAGTGTGATTAGGAAGCCAGAGAAAAAGGAGAATGCTCTCTGGAACAGTTTCTTGTATGCTGGCAAATTCTTAACAGCTTAGTATGTTCTTGTCATTGTTTGCTGATTTCCTAACATTTTAAAAACATGGCTTGCTTTTTTGTTTGTTGATTTTTTTTTTTAAAGAATTAAATCTTGCCATGTGTATTCCTACATAATTCTAATTCATTATCTTATGTGGTAAGTGAACTATATCCTATTTACTCTTAGTAGACTATAAATTTCTCCATGTTGGGATTCTTACTGTATTGTATTTATTTATGTATGTTAATACTTTTGTCTTAGAATAAAAATGCAAACAAAAGCATATCCTGTAATAATGTGGCAGTTCTAGCTTTGTCATAGTTAAATGAGGTGATGCTGTTGTTACTAAAGTACTGACTATTTGGCCAACAGATCTTTGAATATCTATCATCTGTCAGGTACTTATTCCAAGTTTTAGGCCCTGTATTGTGTTAAAAGCAAACGTTATTGTGATTCTATCTTCCTCTTTTTTGCTTATTGTGAAAGTGACACATCTGAAATGAGAAACTAATTGATAACAGGATGATGATGGAATATCTCTTGGGATAGGTTTGTTCATCTCTAGCTTCTTAATAAGGTAGAGGGGATAGGTGGATATAAAAATGTACTTTAATTTGTAAAGCTGAAGTAAATTTATAGTAATTTGGATATAGAATAAAAGATGTGATTTCATTTTAGGAATGATCTTTATAAATCACACTTGTAATTTATTAGAAGGTTTTTCATTTTTAGAACTAATATATATTTACTGTACAAACTTTGATTAAAGAAATCTACAAAGAAAACATTTCTTATAATTAATTATATTGCTCAGAGATATAGTATTAATACTGTGAATTTTTTCAGTTTATTTTAAATATACACATTTATTTTTTAACAGAAATAGGATTGTATTATATCCACTGTATTATATTTTATCATTTAATTAGCAGTATTATGATATAGTGACTTTTCTTATGTTACTTTGATATATGTCCATGATTTGGTTGAACAGTGTATTTAAATAGTTCTCTGTTTTTAATTGTAAGTTAATTCACAGTTGCAAAAGGTCCAACATCACTAAATGTGCAAGAAAGGAAAATTTCATACATCATATTACTATTGTGACAATTACTCATAGATTATTTCTGTGGCAGAAATGTTACATATGATTTTTATTGGCTATATATCATTGCATTGGATTATTATTTACAATTTTGTTTAGTCTTTTTCCTAATGTTTAGGTTGCTTCTATTTTATTTTGCTATTCATAGATAACTCTACATTGATCATCTTCTATATATATATATCTATATATATAATATATAGATATATTCTTGAGCTAAATTCCTAGCAGTAAAATACACTAAAGGTTATGCAAAATCTTAACATTTTTCATGCAACTTGCCTTTAGGAAAGGCTTCATTCTGAGTGGTAAAACTTGTGTTTAATTTAAATATTTAAAAATTATTTTTTATTTATTACCGAGCAAGAGAGAGAGACAAAGAAATAGATGAGCTCCATCTGCCAGTTCACTCTGCAAACATCTTCAGTGGCCAGGGCTGGGCCAGGAGCTTGGGATACAGTCCAAGTCTCCTTGGTGGGTGACAGGATCCCAGTTACTTGCACCATTACCATTGCCTTGCAGGGTCTGTGCTGGTAGAAAGTTGGAGTCCGAGCCAGACCCTGGATTTTAACCTAGCCGCTTAGATGTTGGACACAGACAACTTAACTGCCAAGCTAACCTCCTGCCTAAAAACAAACAAACAAACAACCACTATGTTGCTGGTGAAGTTTATGATTTTCTCAAGAATTAACTAATGTTTCTCTTTTTTTTACTTGAATAAGCTCTTTATGTATTAAGGATATAAGTACTCTAAGAGCATGGATCTTTTTGTTTATTGAAAGCAGCCATAGCTTTTCTGGTGGTGTTATATACTTTTCACATTGAATAAATTTAAAATTTAGTTACTACATCTTTGATAATTTTATATGTAGTGAGATTATTATTCAGATTTACTTTGAAATAACTTTTTATACTGTTCAACTATTAAGTGCCATGAGTGTCTTGTTTGTGATTTGAAAATATGAGTGGAGATTGAGTTGTTAGATTATTTAAGTTGAAAATGAAGAATGGAAGACTAGGCATCATTTGTGACCAATTTAATTTTTGTACATTTGAGTAAGCCTGTTTTATTCTTTTTCCCTGCTAATAGCTACAAGTGTATTCATCAGAGTTTGGAGGACAATAACAGATGTCCCAAGTGTAACTATGTTGTGGACAATATTGACCATCTCTATCCTAATTTCCTGGGTGAGTCTTTGCAATGATTTTTATCTTTTTAAATATCCTATCCTCAAAAGTATGTGCTAGCACTAATTTATTCACAAGACATACCTCAGAGACCTTTTTCTGCTACTCACCTCTTCTTAGGTTGTAGCGTAGATCCCATACATTGTTAGAACCATATTGTATTATTTTTCAATTTTGTTAATAAAACATTGACAGAATCCTTAGAATCTTGTGTAGACAACAGGACAGGAGCTCCAGAGCACCTTTTTGTCTCTCTGCATTATTGTGTGTTCCTGCTGCTTCTGCTTCTGGAGTATAAGTGAAAGGTGGGAAGGGAGAACGCAGCGTTAGTGAAAATTGAGGGAAGAAGGGGAAAAAGTTGACTGTGAAGATTCCTGGATGGGAGACGAGAGTCTATGAACTAAGGGATTAGTTGAAAAGTTGGAATTGAGGAAGGAAGACATGGATATAAAATTTTTGATACAAAAATAGTAATAACTGGAAGAAAGTATGAATAGGGCATCCTTAAGTATAAATGGTAAATGGTTGGGAGTAATAAGTGGTCAGAGGCTAATTGTCAATGTGAAAAATATTTCTACAAGTTGAGTAGCCTAACATACGAAAGCTTTAGTCTTTAGTTTTGGGAATGAATAATAAGTCAAACATTAAATGTCAGAAATAAGTAGGCATGAAGTGGGCCATTCTTTTGCGATATATATATATATATTTTTTGTGATATATATATTTTATAAATGTATTAATATATAATATATAAATATTTAATATATAGTATTATATTTATAAATTTATATATTATAAATTTTAAATATATATTATATATCATACATTATATAGATGATATATTTATATATAAAATTTAAATATAAATGTATATAAATTAAATATATTTATATATAAATATTTATATATATATATTTTGCAATATATATATCACGAAATAATCAAAAAGGTTAATTCTTCATTCCAAAAAGTAACATGCTCAAAATTAGGTTCTAGTGGCCGGCGCCGCGGCTCACTAGGCTAATCCTCCGCCTGTGGCACCGGCACCCTGGGTTCTGGTCCCTGTTGGGGCGCCAGTTCTGTTCCGGTTGCTCCTCTTCCAGTCCAGCTCTCTGCTGTGGCCCAGAAAGGCAGTGGAAGATGGCCCACGTGCTTGGGCCCTGCACCCACATGGGAGACCAGGAGGAAGCACCTGGCTCCTGGCTTCGGATTGGCGCAGCGCACCGGCCATAGCGACCATTTGGGGGGTGAACCAACAGAAAAGGAAGATCTTTCTCTCTATCTCTCTCTCACTGTCTAACTCTGCCTGTCAAAAAAAAATTAAAAATTAAAAAATTTTTTAAAATTAGGTTCTAGTGACTAGTAGTATATTGGATTCTGAACTACAAATGCTTCAGTTACAATTCAGATGGTTTATTTCTGCTCTACAGTGTCGTTCCTTTTTCCTGGCCGCTCTTTACTACAATCCAGGATCTTTTCACAAAGGAAAATCACCGGAGGCCTGCAGAGCAGAAAGGAGCCCTGAAGGAAATAGTTTGGAGATTTTTTGCTGGAATGATGAATTCTTCTGAGTAGATAAATTCTTATCAGAAACTTGGAGAAGGAACTTTGGAAAAGAACAAAGAAATATTGAGTGATAGGATTGGACTTCATGAGCCAGGTTAGGCAAAAGGAAAAGCATTCTTGCAAAGCCGAATCCTTTGTCCCCTGAACTTGCAAATATAGATTGGGATCTAGGATCACTCTTTTCTCTGTTGTCATAACACTGGAAAATTACTTGGAATAGCCAGGCACAGAAAGGAATCTAATGTTCTGAAGATTTTGGTACTTACTTCATTTTGCAGGCAACATTCCTTAATGACTCCACAAGTTTGAAATTCTGGTATTTAAGTTTCTTAATGATGAGAGAAGGAGTACTGTGTGTATACTGATATGGAAAGAATATATAAACATAGTGCTATTTAAGTTGGGAAGTGATTCCCTACATTATATATATACTCAAATATATGTGTCCAGTGAACAGTGACCACAGGTACTGGATTTTTAAGCTAGATATTATCTTGGTGGTGATGATCCAGTTTCAATGTTCTCTATTTGTAAATAAAAGAATTTAGGTTTAGGAAATTGGAGTTTTTTTAAATGTTGGTACTTGAATTATAGTGCAGCTTCCAGTGTGGTTATATGTCAGCCATGGAAATAGTATTTCATCCTGATTTATATGTCTCTGTTTTTCTGTCCATCACCACTTCCAGCTTATCTTCTATACAGTGATGGACAAATCCTTCAGTTCCTGTGTTACATGATAGAGACTGTCTCCTTAAGCACTTAGAAGAATATCTGAGATCTGTTATCTGTATGTTCCTGACCATGGAGTACTACTTGTGTTACCCTATACTAAAACAGTTTTTCCCAGCTATTTATTTCTGTTGCTTCAGCTTGAGTTTATTGTATGATTTGGATAATCCCTACAGTTATTAGTTAAGAGCACTCTAAAGTAATTTTCAGATTTCCTCTTGAATATGGTTAGGTAACTACACAAGTGCTATACTATTCTGAGGAATTGTAGGTAGTGTTGCACTTTTTTATTGATTGGTTCAGTCTCTTCACTTTTAATGCTCTACAGCTACTGAAGTCAGAGAGGGCTGGGCCACACAATTTCTATATTATTGCTCTTTAAACCTTTTTGTGTAACCTACACAAGAATTCTGAAGAATGATGTACTTCCTCACAAATTTTTAAGTTAGCATTCAAAATTTTTCTTTTTTTTTCTTTTTTTTTTCTTTTGAGTGAGTGGTGGGAGGGAGGAAAGGAAGAATCGAGAGATAATATATAACTGTATTATAAATATAGTTATTTCAAATAGTATTGATATACCATTGGCACAACTAACACCCCCCCCCCAAAAAAAAAAGGAGGAGGAGGAAAAGACCCAGATCAATAAAATCAGAGATGAAAAAGGAAATGTAACAACAGGTACCACAGAAATAAAAAGAATCATCAGAAATTACTACATGCCAACATACAGAAATTACTGTATGCCAACAAATTAGGAAACCTAGAAGAAATGAATACATTCCTAGAAACATACTATCTACCAAAATTGAGTCATGTGATATAGAAAATCTAAACAGACGAATAACCAAGACGGAAATTCAATCTGATAGAGAAAGAAAAGCCTAGGACTAGATGGCTTCACTGCTGAATTCTACCAGACATTTAAAGAGGAACTGATTCCAATTCTTCTCAAGGTATTCAAAACAATTGAAAGGGAGGGAATCCTCCAAAATTCCTTCGATGAAGCTTTCCTCACCTTAATACCTAAATCTGAAAAAGATACATCAGAGAAAGAGAACTATATAACAATATCCCTGATGAACATAGATGCAAAAATCTTCAACAAAATATCAATTCGTCAAATCCAACAACACATCAGAAAGATCATTCACCCAAACCAAGTGGGATTTATCCCAGGTATGCAGAAATGGTTCAGCATTTGCAAATCAATCAATGTGATACATCACATTAACAAATTGAAGAACAAAAACCATTTGATTATCTCAGTATATGCAGAGAATGCATTTGATAAAATACAACATCTTTTCATGATGAAAACTTCAAGCAAAATGGGTATAGAAGGAACATTCCTCAACACAATCGAGGCAATATATGACAAACCCATAGCCAGCATCCTATTGAATGGGGAAAACCTGGAAACATTCCCACTGAGATCCGGAACCAAAGATGCCCACTGTCACCATTGCTATTTAATGTAGTCCTGGAACTTCTATCTGTTTTTAAAATGTATTCTGTATAATCTGAATACCTTAGTGGTTTGTTACTTAACATCATTGATTGAGAATACATAAATAAGCTTTTTACTTAGAAAGTTTTATTCATTCCTTTTCTCTGTGAAGTTCTACTTAAGTAGAATTTAATCACTCACATAATTTTATTATTTAATAAGTTTTCATGCCTGCAGTGTTTTCTGGTAATAACAATACCTATGTAGAAATCAGAGTTAACAGTTTTCTTGGAATTTTTATTAAATGTTAAAAGATCTTAAATAGTTTCCTGGGTTATTTATAATTGTGTAATTGATCTGAGAAGCATTGCACTGTTACGTATTTGACGTGAAGTCTGTAGAGAATGTACCACTTACTGAGGTGCATGTTGACCTCTCCAGTTAATTCAAGTGTCATTGATAATTACTGCTAGGAGAAAGCTTCAGTTTCATTTGTGTTCTTTTTATTTTTAAACATACAAGTCTTGAGAAACCTGTTACCAAAATGTATTGAGAGGCAAGAAGAGAGAGTGAGCTACTCTTAGGAAATACAAATTGTAAGTAAGTTTTGGGAGATTTAAGGAGTTTTGTTAAATGGAACATCACTCAATTTTTTAACCTCTTTTTGAATTAGGTGCTAAAAAACACTTAGGTGATTTATTTTCAAAAAATTTTTATACCCTGTTAACAAGTCAGGCCCTTTCTTCAACTTCGAAGAAAGTTGGAAGCGAAACATTCAAGACGGACTTAGTTCTTTTCGTCGTTTGAGTCATACACTTTCGTAAACACAGATGTTTTTCCTCTCCCACCTAACCACTACGCTGCATTCTCTCCAGTACACTCTTCCCTGCCCTGTATCTCTTCTACCTCCGACAGCAGTTTTCTCTCACTCCCCCCTGATTTTCTCAGAGCACATTCTGTTTTAGCTCTTTTCCATCTCCGTTGGTTTTGAGAGCTTGCCTTCTGTCTCCTGACCCTAAAAGGTTCATTCAGGTAGGCTGGAAAGCCCCTTCTCTAACACAGACAGACACACACACACACACACACTTAACACTAGAAGGTAGTCCTGTCTAAATTTGCTCTTCATAAAGCTCTCCTTCTCTTCCTCAAACTCCTTATCTCTCTGTTTAGCTAGTTCTTTCCTTAGCTTTCTCTCCTATATATGAAATTTATAAAATGAATTTTCTCATCTTTCTGATGAATGATGCATTTACTCATTAATGTAGAGGACACAAGCAATGCAAACTTTTTTAAAAAGTAACTTATGTTAAATCCTTACTATAGGGGCCACGCTGTGGTGTAGTGGGTAAAGCCGCTGCCTGCAGTGCCAGCATCCCATGTAGGCGCTGGTCAAGTCCCGGCTGCTCCGCTTCCATTCCAGCTCTCTGCTATGGCCTGGGAATGCAGTAGAAGATGGCTCAAGTTCTTAGACCTCTGCACCTGCATGGGAGACCTGAAGAAGCTCCTGGCTCCTGGCTTTGGATTGGCACAGCTCTGACTTTGGCAGCCAGTTAGGGGAGTGAACCAGTGGATGGACGACCTCTTTCTCTCTCTCCCTCTGCCTTTCCTTCTCTATCTGTATAGCTCTGACTTTCAAATAAAATAAATCTTTAAAAAAAATCCTTACTATCACCAGACACCATCCTTTTTTTTTGGCTAAACAATTTTTTTTTTTTTTTTATTTGAAAGGCAGAGTGACAGAGAGGGAAAGGCAGAGAGAGGAAAAGATCTTCCATCTGCTGGTTCATTCCCAAAATGGATGCAGTGGCCACGACTGGGCCATGCTGAAGCCATGAGCCTGGAACTCCATCTAGGTCTCCCATGTGGGTGCAGGGTCCCAAGCACTTGGATCATCTGCTGCTGCTTTCCAGAGTGCCTTAGCTGGGAGCTGGATCAGAATTAAAGCAGCTGGGGCTTGAACTGGCACTGCAGTATTGGATGCCAGTACACCATCTTTAGTGCTTTCTGTTCCTGAACTCATTTAATCTTCATAGCAGGAGGAAGATGGGTACTGCTCTTACCCTGATTCTTCAGGTGAAGAAACTAAGGCATTCACAGTTGGAGCTTGTGTAAAGTTGCACAGGTAGTAAGTAAGTGGTAGAATTGGAATCTGGTTTTAGGCAGTCTGGCTTGAGTCTATGCCGTCTGCCACTAAAAAGTTGCTGAATGGAGGCATTAGCTGTAGAAATACATTTTTCTTAGTACTAATAATTGTTCCTAGTGCTAAAGATATTATAAAGCTTCTCTATATACTTAAATCAACATATATAAACAAAATCCTTCAAATTTAAATCTCGTTTTTGAGAACTGATCATGGTTTCAGGTAAATGCTTACCTTGATTAGGATTATGAAAATGTTAGCTAAAAGTGGCATGTCAGATTAGAAATCCAAGAATATGTCATCAAGCTTTAGTTCATTCAACAAACACGGGGTGCCTACTATGTACAGGAACTGTACATTGGTGAGTAAAACTGGAATTGAATATTTCAGTGCTTTAATCTCTATATAAATAGATTTAATATTTATTATAAATATGTATAAATAGTAGGCCAGTTGGTGTCTTATGCTCATTGCTTTTTTTCCCTTAAGATTTATTTATTTATTTGAAAGGCAGAGTTAGAGAGAGGGAGATGCAGAAAGAGATCTTCCATCCACTGGTTTACTCTCCAAATGGCCACAACGGCTAGCTGGGCTGGTCCAGACTCAGTAGCCAGGAGCTTCTTTTGGGTCTCCCACATCAGTGCGGGGGTGCCAAGGACTTGGGCCATCCCCTGCTGCTTTCCCAGGTGCATTAACAGGAAGCTGTATTACAATTGGAGTGGCCAGGACTTGAACCAGCATCCATATTGGGTACCAGATTAACACACTATGCCACAGTGCTGCCCCTGCTTGTTGCTTTTTTAATTTTTAAAAAACATTTTAATTAGTTTTTAACAGATTCAATGTGATCTGCAGATACAATTCCAAAAACATAATGATTTTCCCTTCCTCCCTCCCCCCTTCCTGTCCCCCACCCCCTTTCCTACTTCCTTCCCTTTTTTTTTAGCTCTTAATATAATATATTTTAAAATTACATTAGCGTAAAAAGGCTCAATACTTCCCTAAAAAGCTGTTTAAAAAGGGTAAAAAGACCCTAGTTTAGTGGGAATTTAGACAGTGGCAAAAACAACAATTTAATGGAACTACATTTCACCCATATTGGGATGGGAGTGGGAGTGGGAGATGGGATGCTCATTGCTTTTATAAGAAATTTCCCAAGTTACAGAATGGAATTCACTATTCTACTTTTCTTATTTATGAGTTACGGCATACTTGGAAGTATTTTCTAGTGAAGATGTGACTTTGATGTCTTTGATGTACTGACATTTGGATCTTGAGTCCATTTATGTGTCTTGCATTTTAAGAGGTGTTGTTTTCCTTTTCTAATTAAAATTTTAAATTACAAAATAGTAAAATATTCCTTGATGATGTATAAAATTTAAACAATTTAAACGAACTATATTTTTAAAAAAATCATTCCAAGATGTAACCACTATTTGTTGTAGGGTATAATTTTTAGAGAAGAAAAAGTAATCTTTTTTTTTCCAATTACCTACCAAGTGAAAAATTTGATACAATAATAAAAAATTTAACTTGGTAAATATAGAATTTAAATGACTTTATATAATGCTGTGTACCAATCAATAATGTTTTCTTTTTGCTTTCACTTATTATTAATATTTTGCAATTTAATTTTATGGCCATCAGAAATTTAATTATTATAGTATTGTTGGTGAGAATCAAATACAGTGTGAAATTTCTTGGTAAAATGCCATGTGACAATTCATAATCAAATGGTTAATTTTGTAACTGAAATATTAAACTCCTATTCACTTAGTCCTATTTATTTTCATTGCATTGTTTTAAATTCTCCTTTATCTTCTTTGGATTATAGTAATACATTTGTGAAGTATACACATTTCAGGCTCTTCAGATTCAGACTTCAATCTGTGTAAATTTCCACCCTTAGTTCTTAACCCTTGTTAATCATTTACAAAATTATGTTGACCCTGGTTCAGCTATATTGATTTTGAAATCATCTTGTCTCCAGTTATTTACACCCACCCACCCGCCTACATACCCACACCCATCTACCTTTATCTGAAATATTTTCCATTCTCTTTCTGCCTACTAAATCTCTGTGTGTCTATTATGGCTCAATTCTATATCACCTTAATTTGAAGAAGAAAAAAAACCTGCTTGCTTGTTAATATTTAATTAATTCCTGGTCTATGTATTTTGTGAATCTGTTTCAAGGATAGTATTGATTAGCACGTTAACTCTTGAACATCATATATATCTTTCTTGCTAGTCTGTGTTGCTTGACATTTTTGATAGTCTTAATTATCTTTGAAACTTGTATCCCTAGTATAAGCTAGCTGTTATTTTCCAAAATATCCATAGTTGCATTGTGGGATAATGGAATGTGTTAGTTGAGTTTGTTTCTCGACTCTTTCTTGTTCTGTATGTCACTGTAAGTTCTTCATGTTCTCTGTTGTAATAGGTGCAATAAATAATTATAAAATACCTACCTAGCTTAATGCACATTTCTCTTTATCAATTATTCTTTATCAATTTTATATATGTGTATAAGCTAGAAAAAAAATGAGGGAAAAATCTATAGAAAATTCATTGATTCACAGGAAAGTAACTTCCAAAGTTATTAATTTAATAATTATCTAATAATTTAATAATTCTTAATTTAATAATTCAGTGATATTTCCATCTTTCCTCTATCTGAGCATATGCCTTGATCCTTTGGGTAGCTACCCTCAAATTTGTAAGGTGGTTCTAGGTAGTTCTGGATATCACGCCCTTAGAAAGGGAAAATATTTATTTCCCTTATCCTTGTCTTTTTGAAAGACAACCTACCTCTAGGTCTTATACTTCCCCACATCAGTCTCTGTTAAGGATATGAAAGAATAGATTGGTTTGGGTTAGTCAAGAATCATATAGTGGAGCTGGGACGGATTTAGCCTCTCTCAAAGTTGTATGGTAGTCTAACAGAAAAAAATCGTGTTATCAAGGAAAAGAGTAAGGTGGTTTTTGGATAGATAAATGATAGTGTTATCAATGGTATTTATAGAAAAGTTAAAACCAGAAGTTTTTAGTGCTCATCTCAGTTAGCCATGCCTGTTATCTGTGGTTCATTGGGTAGTCTCCTGCAGTGAGCAGTTGTCTGTCTCATGTACCAAGTGTCATCCCTGAAAGGCTTATGAGAGAAACTGCATATTCAGAAGAATTCTCATCTACTAGTTGTTGTGGTTGCAGCAGCTGTACTATAACTTTCTCATTTGAAATAAAGCCTTTTATGTTTTAATTTGGGGATTGTATAGAGTTAAAATAGAATCCATTTGAGCAGAATCATTATTTGACATATTTGGCAAAAACATAAGTTATATATCTTTTTTATTTTGTCTCTTTTCAGTGAATGAGCTCATTCTGAAACAGAAGCAAAGATTTGAGGAAAAGAGGTTCAAATTGGACCACTCAGTGAGTAGTACCGTATGTTTCAACTCTTATTACTATTTTTAATATATTTTATTTTGTTTTTATATTGCTTTAATATTAATTAGGTGTTAAATTTTAGTATATGATTGAATTTTCATAAAAGACATTTGTTTAGGATTTTCTGTTCAAACACATAACTTTCTTAACCACATTGTCTATATTACTTTGCTAAAGTAAAGTAGACCTTTGTCATGAGACAGAGTTGTCCTGACATTTGAAGCATTATACAGCAAGAGAAATAAATACAGGAGAGATACTTTGAAACAATTGTTGAAAGATTTTCAATATAAAAGGATTAGACCCAAATTACTGAGATAAGTGAGCTTACATTAATACCTGCAAAAGCAAAGTTGAAAATATGACCAAAGAAGATCCAATCACTTAGTTTGAAGGGAAATTACACCTTTAGAGATTTTAGCTTAACATTTGTCATTTACTTGTCTTTCAAACTGCTATCTAGGCTAATGTAGGGGAAAAATAGTATTTAAATTATAATTAGATGGCAGTGGGAAAGAAGTATGAATATGTTTAATACATTTGTAATAAGCGTGTTAGAAAGTAGAGTAGCAATTTAATATTTGTGTTATCTCTAAAATAATCCTAGGAAGTTATGTGTTTCTCCTTTTTTTGTTTTCATTTTTAGAATGGCCACAGGTGGCAAATATTTCAAGATTTGTTGGGAACTGACCAAGATAACCTTGATTTGGCCAATGTCAACCTCATGTTGGAGTTATTAGCACAAAAGAAAAAACAGTTGGAAGCAGTAAGTGGTAGCCGAATTTAAAAATAATTTTAAGTGGTGATGCTTATTGCTGTATAAAAGATCTAGAAATGTTTAAAAGTAAGATGGTAATGTGACTAATCTATCCATTTTACTTGGCTAGGAACATCTGCAAAATACTGCTTCAAACAGAGTCTCCCATTTCAAGTTAAGGAAAGAACAGATTCCTTACATACAACATTTGCAGTGACCAGTTTGCATTAACAAAAACTGAGTGTTAAACATCATGAGAAAGTAAATTTTAATTTTAATAGCTGTTATATTGGTCATTTTTCTTCTAGTGAGTAAATCTTTGTTGCCATGTCAGCCTCTCTTCACGTATAAGGTTTGGGGGAGATTATCTTTAAGTTTATAAAATCTTTGCATCGCATCAGTGATCTGTGGATTATCTAAGCACTTAAAGAGATGTCTCTAGGTGAATATATCCTATTTCATTTAATGAAATGAAAATAGATGTAAAATTGCATCTTGTCATGTAAATGTAAAAAATATAAAATGTGAAATAGAAAGTGAATGCATTAGGAATTGACTGATCTGTTAATAAGCAGTATATACCTTAGCATAAGCAGTACACACCCAGATCTAGCTTAAACATAAAGGGAGTATTTGTTGAGAAAGGAAAGAAGTGAGTAGCTCACATACACAAAAAGGAAGAGCCGAACAATTATACTTTGAGGAGATTAGAACTTTGGCCTCTCTGGAGGAGAAGTAGATCAGGAACTTGGATATTGTTGAAACTCTTTGTTTTGTGCCCCTTTCTGCCTGTGGGACAGCTCTGATTTTTCTCCTATCATAGATTTTTTTATCACGTGATAAATGATGTCATCTGCATCTCTTCATTTGTATTTATTTTTTCTGATGAAAGTCCTGGCCATTGAGCCATTTGAGGAGTGAACCATCAGATGGAAGGTATCTCTCTCAGTCTGTCCTGTTTCTGTAAATCTGCCTTTAAAATAAAAAATAAATCTTTAAAAAATGTTAATTTAGAGTCTCATTGACTTAGCCTGGATCTGCATCTCACTGAATACAGTAAATGTTCTAGTGGGAGAAAGGACTGAGAGGTTGAAGCATCTAGAATGAGTGTCTCTAATGGTGTGTCTTGGGTAGTGAATTTGGAGGAATGTCTCCTAGTGGCTTTTGTTTGCTTGTTTGTTTATTTGAAAGTCAGAGTTAGAGAACGTAGAGACAGAGATTTTCATCTGCTGGTTCACTTCCCATATGGCTGCCAACAGCCAGGACTGGGTCAGGCCAAAGCCAGGAGCTAAGAGTTTCATTTGGGTCTCCCACGTGGGAGGGCTCTCTTCTGCTGCCTTTATCAGGCCACCAGCAGGAGCTGGATCAGAAGTGGAAAAACCAAGACAGGAACCTGATGCCAGTAGTGCTGCCAGTAGCTTTTTTTTTTTTTTTTTTTTTTTTTTTGACAGGCAGAGTGGACAGTGAGAGAGAGAGACAGAGAGAAAGGTCTTCCTTTGCCATTGGTTCACCCTCCAATGGCCGCTGCGGCCGGCGCACCGCACTGATCCAAAGCCAGGAGCCAGGTGCTTCTCCTGGTCTCCCATCCAGGTGCAGGGCCTAAGGACTTGGGCCACATCCCCCTCTGCACTCCCAGGCCACAGCAGAGAGCTGGCCTGGAAGAGGGGCAGCCGGGACAGAATCTGGTGCCCCGACCGGGACTAGAGCCCAGTGTGCCGGCGCTGCAAGGTGGAGGATTAGCCTATTGAGCGCAGCGCCGGCCAACTGCCAGTGGCTTTTACGTGCTATGCCACAATTGTGGCTCATTCTCCCATTGGTTTTCTCCTATCATCTGCTGTGTGGCAGGTGTTGTCTGAGCCTGTGAACCACACAGGGTTCTGCTGTGTGTATGTGTTTGTGGATGTAGAGTTAAACCAAGTCAATTAATGTGTTCACATAGTGAGATGTGATATATATGTGTATTTTTAATTTTATTTGAAAGTCAATTAGAGAGACTCTTCCACCATTGGTTCACTCCCAAAATGACTGCAACTGCTGGGGCTGGGTCAGGCCGAAGTCAGGAATCTGGAACTCCGTCTAGGTCTCCAACATGGGTGCAGGGGCCCAAGCACTTGAGCCATCTTCTGTTGCTTTCCCATGCTTATTAACAAGAAGCTAGATTAGAAGTGGAGCAATCAGGACTCAAACTAGTGCCCATAAGGGATGCTGGCATTGCAGGCGGTGACTTAACCCACTGTGCCACAAGACCAGCCCCTAGAGGCTTAATGATAAAGAGGTTACTTTACTCAATTTTGAAACTATGAAACTTACAATAAAAGAGGAGGTGGGGATAGAGAGAAGTGAGATACAGAAGTAGCAGCTGACAGTATTCCAGAGCATAGTGGGGTAACTATGCAGCGTAAAGTTTGTATGCTGTATGCAGAACTGGAAGAGAGGTACAAACACAAAATATAAGCAATGGAAAAACTAGAAGCCTGGTTTGATGGATTTATGCTGTATATGTGTGCTGAAATATTTCACTGTACCCATAAAGAAGTTAAGGATTACATGTTAGTCAGTAGTTTCTTAATATGCAAAATTGGAGGATCTTCAGAAAATTCTGAAGAAATTTAGAAAAGAAGAATTCAGAAAATTCTGTGCATAGATTTCAGTGATTTCTTTTAACAGAAAGCAAATTTATTTTCTAATTCCATTTTCACTGACTTTTTGAAGTGCTCCTTCTGGTTACTTATGCATGACAGGTGGTCATGTTGATTGAAAATGCATTTAATCTTTCACTGAATTTTTCACAAACTTTTTGCAGAGCCCCTTCTCTCCTATTAGGAGTGGAATTGTTGGCCACAGAGTAACCTGATTAAATACTAGCTGTTGACAGATTGCTTCTTTTGTTAGATACTGACAACTTCTGTGGGCTTATACCATCTAATCAGTGTTTTCTCCTTTTTCGTTTCTACCAGTCTCATAGGTATGCAATGCTGTTTTGTGTGTGTGTGTATGTGTGTGTGTAATATTTCTTTGATTATTAGCAAAACCAAGAATTTCAGTTGTTTAGCTGTCTTGGGTTATTTTTTGATGACTTATCTATTCATATCCTGTTTTTTTGTTCCTATTATATCATATTTTTTCTTACTAATTTCAAAGTATGTGTTTCTGTGTTTGCATCGTAGCTGTTACTACGTTATCAAACATTTATTTCGGTAATTAACTTCTAGTTGAATTGCACTTTTGTTGGAGAACATAATTTACATGATTTTATAGAATTCCTGTTTACCTGCTGTGTTGACTTATCAGCCTAAATTTGTATTTTAGTGATTGCTTTTGAGTTTTTAATTTTGCTACATTCTGTCTTCAAATAATATACTACCAAATCTATCTTATTAAGAAACTTCTAATAATAAATGTTAATTTTTCTCTCTTGGGCATTGTACTATTTTTGTATACATTTTACTTATACAAATGTTCTGAACTTCATAATGCATAATTATTAATTATAGTTTAAACAATAATGCTTTATAGGGACTTTTGAAATGACCTATATGTAATATTTATTATATCTGGTAAACTTTATTTTTTTATAGTTCAGATTGCCTTCTATTGATATTTTTCTTTTGCTTGAGTATATCTTAAGTGCAGGTTTTCTGGTGATGACTTACTTTTTTAATTTTTAACCGATAAATGAAAAATTAGTATTAGTATGTGGAATATCATGATATTTCAATATATATATTCATTAAGTAATCTTCAAATCAGGATAAACTTATCTATTTTCTGAAACATTTATCATTTCCATATGGTAAATACATTCAAAAGCCTTTCTTCCAGCTTGAAAAAAGTGTATATACATTACATTATCTTTATCTGTAGTCATCCTGCTCTTCAAGAGAACACCAGAACTTCCTTCTCCTAACTGTAACTTAGTACACAGTAATCAGGTTTTTTCCTTCCCTCTCTGCTTCTTGTTCTTGACTTCTATAGGATCAACTTTAAGAAAAGAATTAGAGAGAGGTATCACACCCATTAGTTCAACTCCCCAACTGTTCATATTGTCTAGGACTAAGACCGGCTATAGCACGGAGCCTGGAACTCAATCTAGGCACCCCACAGAGGATCGGGGGATGTGAACCCAATTACTTGAGCCATCATACTGTCTCCTAGCGTAAGCGTTAGTAGGAAGCTGAAGTCAGGAGCTGTCAAACCAACATACACTAATACGGAAAATTGGGTGTCTTAACCAATGCTTTAACTGCTAGGCTAAATGCTTGCTCTTTTTTTTTTTTTTTTTTTTTTTTTTGACAGGTAGAGTTAGAGAGACAGACACAGAGAGAAAGATATCCCTTCCATTGGTTCACCCCCCAAATGGCTGCCATGGCCCGCGTGCTGTGCCAATCTGAAGCCAGGTGCTTCCTCTTGGGCTCCTATGCAAGTGCAGGGCCCAAGCACGTGGGCCATCCTCCACTGCCTTCCTGGGCCACAGCAGAGAGCTGGACTGGAAGAGGAGCAACCGGCACAGAACCAGCGCCCCAACAGGGACCAGAACCTGGAGTGCCAGTGCCGCAGGCAGAGGATTAGCCTAGTGAGCCGCAGCACCAGCCAATGCTTGCTCTTTTCATAGGTAGATGGATGGATAGATAAACAGATAAAATCTGCTTTATATATAAATACACATGCACACACACACACATATATTCCACATGAGTGAGATCATGTGGTATTTAACTAGTTTTAGTCTTTTGTGTGTAGATATACAATTTGCTGAATCATTTACTAAAAAGACTGTCCTTTACTGTGTTTGAATATTTAACGACTGTTGAGGATCAGTTGGCAGTAGATAAGTTTAGGTATATGTGTTTTCTCTGATCTGTGCATCTTGGTTTTATCCCATTACCACACTGTTTTAATGACAATAGCCTTGTATTTTTTGAAGTCATATAGTATAATGCTTCTTGCTTTATTCTTTTTGTTCAAGATTATTTCAGCTACTTGGGCTCTTTATTTCAGCTACTTATTTCAACTTCCATATGAATTTTAGGAATGTTTATCTAGTTCTTTGAAGAATATCATTAGCATTTTGATAGGGATTGCATTGAATCTGTTGGTTGCTTTGATTAGTATGGACATTTTAATAATATTGATTCTTCTAGTTCATGAACAAACTTGAGATGTCTTCCATTTCTTAGTGTCCTCTCTAGTTTCTTTCCTCAGTGTTCTATAGTGTTTGTTGCAGAGATCTCTTTTGTTATATTTATCCCTTGATATCTGACTATGTGGATCACCATTGGAAATGATATTTCTTGATTTCTTTTTTAGATAATTCACTGTTGGCATATAGCAACACTACTGATTTTCTGTCTTGACTGTGTGCCCTGCAACTTTACGGAATTCATTTATTGGTTCTAATAAATTTTTTGATGGGGTCTTTGAGGTTTTCTATATAAATGTGATCATATCATCTATGAACAGTGACAGTTTGATTTCCTCCTTTCCAACTTTCTGTTGTTTTTTTTTTCTTGCCTAAATGCTTTGTCATGTAAGGCTTCCAGTACTATAGTAAATGAAAATGATGAAAATGGATATCCTTGTCCAACTTGTTCCAGTTCTCAGAGAAAACCTTCAACTTTTCCTATTTCATATGATATTAGCTGTTGGCTTATTATACTGAGAAATATTCCTTTTACTTACTTTGTTCAGACTTTTTTTTATCATGAAAGAATATTGACTTTTGCAAAAAAAATTTTGTGCATCTTGAGGTCACTACAGCATTGTTACTCATCTGTTGGCCTTTCTTTACTAGGAGACTTACTATTCAGACTTTCTACGTATTATTGGTTTGTTCAGGTTCTCTATTTAACCATGATTTGATATTGCTTATGTGTATGCTTACAGGAATTTTCCATTTCTTCTAGGTTGTCAAATGTGTTAGCATAGTTATTCATAATGCTCTATACTGATGTTTATTGATATGCACATACTGAACTACCCATGCATCCCAGAGATAAATTCTCACTTGATCTCAGTGAATAATCTCTTTAATTATACTGTTGTATTTAGTTTGCTAATATTTTGTTGAGAATTTTTCATCTATGTCCATCAAGATATGGGCCTGTAACGTTTTTTTGGTTGAATTATTTTCTGGTTTTGGTTTCAGGAATATACTGGCTTTTTAGAATGAATTTGGAAGAATTCTCTCCTTTTCAGTTTCTTGGAATCATTGAAGAGTGGTATTAGGTCTTTAGAGTTTGGTAGAATTTAGCAGTGAAACCATCTGGTCCAGGGCCTTCCTTTACTAGCAACCTTTATTAGCGATACAGAATTGTTGCTCATTGTTGGCCTGCTCAGACTCTGTATTTAATCATGATCTGATATTGATTGTGTGTGTGCTGACAGGAAGTTGTTCGTTTCTTTTAGGTTGTCAGATTTCCTAGCATACTTACTCGTAATGATCTCTATTGATCCTTTGTGTTCTGTGGTATCATTAGCAATGTCTCCCTTTTCATTTCTGGGTAGTTCTTTTTAGGGAGTCGACTCTTTTTTTATCCCTGGGTTCGTGTAAGCTTTCTTTATTGCTCTTGATTCTTCATTTTTTTCTACTCCTCTGTATTTTCAAGTAGGCTATCTTTTAGCACCCTAATTCTTCTATTTGCTCTGTTTTTCTATTGATGCCTTATATCACATGTTGCTTAGTATACTTTTCAGTTCCAGGATTTCTGTTTCCTTTTTTTTTTTTTTTTTTTTATTTTTTGACAGGCAGAGTGGACAGTGAGAGAGAGACAGAGAGAAAGGTCTTCCTTTGCCGTTGGTTCACCCTCCAATGGCTGCCATGGCTGGCGTGCTGCAGCCAACGCACTGCTCTGATCTGATGGCAGGAGCCAGGTGCTTCACCTGGTCTCCCATGCGGGTGCAGGGCCCAAGCACTTGGGCCATCCTCTACTGCACTCCCGGGCCACAGCAGAGAGCTGGCCTGGAAGAGGGGCAACCGGGACAGAATCCGGCGCCCCAACCGGGACTAGAACCCGGTGTGCTGGCGCTGCTAGGCGGAGGATTAGCCTGTTGAGCCACAGCGCCGGCCTCTGTTTCCTTTTTAAAGATTGCTTCCTTCTTTCTGTGTCTTTTTAGACTATCAAATAATTTCCCAGTGTCCTCTTGAAGTTTATTGCATTTTCTTAAGACCAACCTGAATGAATTCTCCATATGAGAATTTACAAATTTTAGTTCCTACCTATTTGGTTTCAGACACCTTATTTTGTTTCTTAGGAGAGATCATGTTTCTTTAAGTTGTTGATGGTGTTTTCAAACACTATCATCTGCACATTGAAAGATTATGTATTTATTCTAGTCTTCATAATCTGGCTCTGCTCCTACCTGTGTTTCCATAAATTCTAAGCAGTCCACTTATCTGAGCCTGTGGACATTTCTGCTATTTCAGTACCAGATGATACCCTAGAGTCATGTTTGCCATGAGTCCACTGTTGGTGGATTTTTACTGTTTTAGCACTACAGTGCATCCCAAGTCCATGTTTGTCTCACAGCTGCAGGATTGTTCGGATGACATAGGTGAATGCCTTGGAAGGGTAGTCTGTCTTTGCAGATGCCCAGATGCCTTGCCCTCAGTCAGCCACCTGAGTGAGCACTTCCAGGTTCTGGGACTCAGGACTCAGGTTAGGGTCCCCTGCAAGAATTTGTTGCCCACATCTCTTTTTTGCCATTTAGGAAACAATTATTCTGTCCAGGTTGTGCTGACTGAGGTTGGGGAAGAACGGGGTGGCCCTCCTGTAGGCACATGTGCCTGGATGTTAGGACAAATGGAGCCCACAGTACTAAGATCAATACAGTACAGGGGCAGGATGAATGCCCCTGCTGCCAGGGGCTGCATAATGCTGAAGTGAACTCCTGGCCCGAGACCACTGCAACCAAGGGTCTCCACCTGGTGCCATGGGCTCTGGCTTATGGATAAGAAATATTAGGATCTACCCTGTGTAAATTTTACCAGCTTGGCATTGAGTTCTAAGTTCTAATTAACCTTTGCTAATTTTTCTGCTTTACTCTGCTGTGTGGGAGTAATCTTGCTCCTCTTTTACTGTACTAATTAGGAGAGTGGTGTTGAAACAGGTCACTTGGGCTACCCAGCGTAATGCTATACTAGGTTGCACCTGAACCTCATAGCCACAGACTTGGAGGTGCAAATCAGGCCCATGGCCTGGCTAGGAGTGACAGAGACCTGAAAACAGGTCTTTGCACTGGCACAGATGTCGGCCTGGTGACAGTCATGTCTGAAGAATCTGTTTGCAAGCATGGACTCTGCCTGATGCTGTACTGGGAATGGCAGCAAGCTCCTAAGCGAGTCCTGTGCTCACTTTTCTCCCTCACTCCCAGTGAGTAGTTTTCCTCCACGCTGTCTGCCTTGGGTTGAGGGAGGGATGGTGCAGGTAGTCCTGTGACCACCTGGCTGAGGAGGATCCTGAGGTTCAGTGTGCGGTTACTGACCTGGGGCAAGGGGCCACGAAGCTTTGTCCAACAGTGGGTTTCACTGTGCTGGGCTTGGTACCAGATTTGGGGACCTAATTCGTTTTTCTTCTCCAAAGTGGAAGGTGTTTTTTTTTTATGCAATACTGCCTGGGTTTAGGAGACGGTAATTTGGGCAAGCCTTTCCTTCCTACCTTCTTCAATGCACTTTTTTTCTATTTTCATACTGAAACAGGCATACTAAAACTGTGGTCTCTTACCTGGTTTGCTTGGCTTTTTTTTTTTAATTATTAATTTCTTTTTAAAATTTTTTTAAAACCCAGAAACCTTTTATTTAAGGTATACAAACTTGTGAAAGTAGTTTGGCATGTATGGAGCTGTTGAAATTGCTGTCTTTGTGGGGAGATGATTACTATAACATTTTACTCAGCTGCCATCTTGCTTCCAATTGCATTATTTATTTTATATGTCTGATATATACAAATGTTTATCTCTTATCTTTGCTGGGGGTTTTTTTTGTTTGTTTGTTTTGTTAATTTGAAATGCAAAGTGACCTAGAGAAAAGGAGCATGGGAGATCTTCCATTCACTGTTTCATTCCCCAGGTGTCCACAAAAGCCAGAGCTGTGCCAAGTCAAAAGTTAGGAGCTAGAAGCTCCATCTGGTTCGCCTGCTTTGATGGCAGGAACCCAAGTACTTGATTTATCATCTGCTGCCTCCTAGGATGCATATTAACAGGAAATTGGAACAGAAGCAGAGGTGGGAATCAATCCAAGAACTCCAAAGTAGACTGTTGGGTATTCTATGTAGTGCCTTAAGCTGCTGCATCCCAGTATCTGCCCCAGCGTTTTTTTCCCCCCAAAGCCAAAGTATATCCAGCTTTATTAGAGATTCTTTTCATAAACAATTGTAGTATTTCTGGCAGGACATGATCAGACAGTCATTAACAGTATGCAACAACATTCAAACTCTCTTCTTCAATGGACTACTAAAATCAGAAAGCCACTATAAAACCCAGTGGAATCTTCGTTTGATTCTCGGATCAGGGAAAGTTCAGACTGGGAGTTGACATTTCACATTTTGCATGTCACTTAGCAACTTTTCACAGGTTGACCCTGACCATTCAGAAAATAAAATGAAAATGACAGAATTATCAATTGAGAATCCATAAGCTAGAAAAGGAACCATAGTCTTTGAGGGACACCATCTCCATAGTGTCATTGTTAAGTCCAGATTGCCTGTTGTGCTGGTAAAAAAAAAAAAAAAAAATTTATAGGGTCAAGTCCCAAAAGGTCCCTGGGTTTAAGTCTATATTAAAGGTGGACAGGGAGGAGGAAGAAGACATAAAATTGAATTTAGTTTTTCCATGACACAAGATTTTGTGTCAATGTTAGGGAATCCCTCCTCGTGGGAGCCCGGAGGAAGTCTCTCAAAACTAGAGAAGAAAAGTGTTTCCTCCATATCAAGCCAGCTTCAGAGACTCTGTTACTGACTTGTGTGACTTCTTTAGGAGCAACAATGAAGTGTTCTGTGTGCTTGAAAAAAATAGCTTAAAGAGAAGTAAAACACCACCTTGCATTTTTTTTAAAACTTGATAAATGTTAGTATTTTAAATGGTACAATCCCGGGAAGTGCAGTTTTCAAAAATGCACATGCTTTACTTGGCATCTGTAGCACCTTAGCGTTCTGTTCCTGGGCTGTTTTGACATTTCCATTTTCTGGAGGGTTAGTTCCATATCTGCCAGCTTTTCTCTTTTACCGTTTGGGCTCCTCCTCTCCTATTAGGCTTGGGTTCTGGCTTTGAGGGGGGAAGCCGGTTTAGTAGACAGCCTTGCACATCTTTTCTCTGACTCGTCCTTCTACTTGGCCTTATCTCCTTCAGCCTCCCTTTCAGCCTTTCTTTTGAGCATGGTGGGGGCAGCAGTAGGACTTAGGTGTGGGTATGCAGTGGTTCACAGGCTTTGATTTGCATTTCCCTGATGGCTAGTGATCCTGAGCATTTCCTCATGTGTCTGTTGGCCATCTGGATTTCCTCCTTTGAAAAATGTCTATTTAGGTCCCTGACTTTATTGATTTGGGTCTTTCCTTTTTTTAGTTTGTTGGCCCAATGGTTTGTCAGTTTTGTTTATTTTTTCAAAAAACCAGCTCTTCATTTTGCTGATCTTTTGTAATGTTTTTTTGGATTCAATTCTGTCAATTTTTTCTCTGATTTTAATTATTTCTCTTCTCCTACTAGTTTTGGGTCTGGTTTGCTGCAGTTTTTTTGGATCCTTGAGATGCATTGATAGCTCATCTATTTGGTGCCTTTCCAATTTCTTGATGTAGGCATGTATTGCTATAAACTTTCCTCTTAACATTGCTTTTGATGTATCCCGTAAGTTTTGATATGTTGTGTTGTTACCCTCTTTTTCTTCCAGAAGGTTTTTGATTTCTCTTTTGATTTCTTCTGTGACCCCTGTTCATTCAGGAGCACGTTGTCCAGTTCCCATGTGTTTGCAGATGCTCTAGGGTTTCCTGAGTTGCTAATTTCCAGTTTCATTCCATTGTGGTCTGAGAAGATACATGATATGATTTCGATTTTTTTTGAATTTGCTGAGACTTGCTTTATGGCCTAGTATGTGGTCAGTCCTAGAGTAGGTTCCATGTACTGCTGAGAAGAATGTAAATTCTTTAAGTGTAGGATGAAAAGTTCTGTAGATATCTGTTAGATCCATTTGGCCTATAGTGTCGGTTAAATCTGCTGTTTCCTTGTTGATCTTCTGTCTGGTTGATCTGTCTGATGCTGAAAGTGAAGTATTGAAGTTCCCCAATACTATTGTATTGAACTCTAAGTCTCCCTTTAAGTTCCTTAACATATCTTTTAAATAACCTGGTTTCCTGTAATTAAGTGCACGTACATTTATAGTAGTTACATTTTCCTGTTGAATTGAGCCCTTAATCATTATATAGTGCCCCTCTTTGTCTCTCTTAACAGTTTTTGTGTTAAAGTTTATTTTGTCTGATACTAAGATGGCTCACCAGCTCTTTTTTGGTTTCTGTTGGCATGGAATATCTTTTTCCAACCTTTCACTTTCAGTTTGCATGCATCTTTGTTGAAAAGATGTGTTTCTTGTAATCCATTCAGCCAGTCTATGCCTTTTAGCTGGAGAGTTGAGGCCATTTACATTCAGTGTGACTGTTGATAAGTAGTGACTTTGCCCTGCCATTTTTCCAAAGATATTTCTAATATATAGTTTGAATTTTCTGTGATCTTTTACCTTCATTCGTATTGATGACCGTGTTTCTGTGTTTCTGTGTGTAACACATCTTTAAGCATCTTTTGCAGGTCTGGACGAGTGGTGACAAATTCTTTCAATTTCTGTTTGCTATGAAAGGTCTTTATTTCACCTTCATTCACAAATGAGAGCTTTGCAGGATATAATATTCTGGGCTGACAGTTTTTTTCTCTTAGTATTTGGGCTGTATCTCGCCATTCCCTCCTAGCTTGTAGGTTTTCTGATGGGAAATCTGCTGTGAGTCTAATTGGAGATCCTCTGAGAGTAATCTGACATTTCTCTCTTGCTCATTTTAGAATCTTTTCTTTATGTTTCACTGTGGTGAGTTTGATTACAATGTTTCGTGGTGAGGTTCTCTTTTGGTCATGTTTATTGGGGGTTCCATGAGCTTCCTATACTTGGATGTCTCCTTCTCCAAACTTGGAAATTTTCTGCTAGTATCTCACTAAAAAGGCCTTCTAATCCTCTCTGTCTCTCCATGCCTTCAGGAACTCCTAGAACCCGAATGTTGGTTTTTTTTTTAATAGTATCCTGCAGATTCCCAACAATATTTTTTAGATTTCTAATTTCCTCCTCTTTTCTTTGGTGTGACTGTATACTTTCCTTTACTCTGTCTTATAAGTCTGATATTCTCTCTTCTGCCTCACTGATTCTGTTTTTAAGGCTCTCAAATGTGTTTTTTATTTGTTCTATTGAATTCTTCATTTCATTTTGATTTCTCTTCACACTCTTAATTTCATGTTCTACTAAATTCCTCCTTTCATTTTGATTCCTCCTTAAGATTTCAGGGGCCAGCACTGTGGCTCAGTGGATTAACACCCTGGCCTGAAGCATAGCATCCTATATGGGTGCCATTTCTAGTCCAAGCTGCTCCTCTTCCGATCCAGCACTCTGCTATGGCCTGGGAAAATAGTAGATGATGTCCCAAGTCCTTGGGCCCCTGCACCCACGTGGGAGACCCAGAGGAAGCTCCTGGCTGCTGGCTTCAGACCTGCAAAGTTAAGGCCATTGCAGCCAATTGGGGGGATGAACCATCGGATGGAAGATCTCTCTCTCTCTGCCTCTCCTCTCCTCTCTCTTTGTAACTCTGACTTTCAAATAAATGAATAATTCTTAAAAAAAAAAAAAAAGATTTCATTTTCACGAGAGAGATTTTCTGTTCTGTCCTGTATGGATTTCTGTAGTTCATGCATTTGTTTTTGATAGCTTTTAAATGTTCTTATCATAAATTTTTTGAATTCCGTATCTTGCATTTCTTCTATTTCATCATCTTCATAATGTTGTATTGGAGTGTCATGTTCATTTGGGAGTGTCATGATGTCCTCTTTGTTTTTGTTTCCTCGGTTTTTGCGTTTGCTGTTTGGCATTGTGGAAATATTCTTTGGTTTCTTCTTTTTTTTTTTTTTTCCCCCACTGTGGCTTTTCTTGTTTTTCTGTGACTCTAGATTAAGTGGACTGTCTGCTTTTGGTGAATCTCTAGAGGCTTGTGGTGGTTGTGGCCAGAGATCTCTATTCAGTTCTTCAGGTTTGAGGATGTGCAAAGGTGACACATCCAGGTTTGGCATTATAAATTCTCTCTCTCTCTCTCTCTCTCTCTCTTTTTTCTTTTTATTCAGAAGGGAAGTAATTCCGCTCAGCTGAGCTCTTCTCTCTTCTTGGCAATCAGTGCCTGAGCTCTAGCCCCAGTGGGTATAATATTTGTCTGCTCTGTCCCAAGGACCACACAAAGGATCTGTGCAGTCATGTGTAAGCTCAGATTCCCCTGCAACGTCTCTCACCAGGTAACGAAGGCCTCCCGAGTTTGTGGCATCTCCCACCAAGACTACTTGACGTCTCAGCCACACTGTGAGTTCTCCTACACACCCTCAGGTTTTTTTTTTTTGTTTGTTTGTTTTTTTCTACAGTCCCATTTCATGAGCTCCACACAATCACTAGATCTTAGTCTCCTGTTATTACTCCCAACCAGAGTCAGGTTTTTCTGATTGGCTGAGGACGGGCACAGCCCCGAGCTGGCGCAGCTGTTACGTATGTCTAAAATGGCACCTGCTCTATTGTCTCGCACGCCTTTGTAAGGTGTGTGTAGAGAGAATTGTGTCCATACTGTCCCTTTTGTTTTTTCTCTCTCCTCTAGTTAGGCTGGTGTACTTTCCCCCATGGGGCTTCGAGCCTCGCTCCCTCTAGGCTCTTCCTGCTGTTTCTGCCGGTGTCTCGGGCTGCTGTGGTTTCGCCTCACCACAGAGGAGACTCTTGGCAGCTGGGTTCCCAAGCCGCGGGCTCCCATGTCCTCCACGTAGGGTCCACCGTGTCCCTCTAATTCTGAAAGTTTCCTTTGCAGTTTTTTCCCTAACTCTTCCCTGAGACTTCACTATCCACTTTTATTAAACTTTCTTTTCCTGGACTATCAGTGAGCTCCCTCCCTATTCTGCCATCTTGGAGCCCCCAGAAAATTTTTGAATAGAAGGAAGACATGAACCCCCAATTAATATATTAAAGGACATTTAGACCCTCAATAATTTTAGAGCACATGTGCTTCAGAACATAAGAAGACTGTAGAGTGAGGGTGGGAGTGTGGGTGGGAGGGAAGGTAGGGTGGGAAGTATCACTGTGTTCCTAAATCTGTGTATATGAAATACATGAAACTTGTGTATCTTAAAAAAAAACAACCAACCAAAAAGAGTGACAATGTAGTTCACAGAATAAGTAACTAAAATTTGAAAAACTGGATCACAGAGCTACACTTTTACAACATAAAATATTTAAGTTCAAAAAAATAGTGATTATCTTCTTTAGAATAAAATGTAAAAGGATTCTTCTGGAGTAACAACAAAAGGTGGGGATAAATTAAAAGACATGCTGTTCTTCAAAGTCAGTGAACTGAAACTGACTCAGCTGTCAACTGACTCAACTCAGCTACATTCGTGATTTAAACCAGAGATCAGTCTCTCATCCTTGCTGCCTGACAAAGGAAAAAAGCAAGACTAATCAGGAAGAATATTTTAGCTAGTTTTACTTTCTGTATTACAACACCTGCAAAGAAGTAGAAAAATCATTAGGGAAGAAATCTTATAAACTGTAACCAAGTCCCATCCCTACTAGCCTTTAATGTAGATTCATTGGGTTGCAGTATCTCTTGGATTCCGATACTTACCTTGCATTTCCTCTGTGAAGTTTTACTCATAGCAGGATTGTCACTATATAGTTAACATCTCAATGCTGGCCTCTATTCTGAGAGCTTTTGCAAGAACTCACAGGCAAAGCTCCCAGCTGCAGACCCTGAAGATCATTAATCACTCCTATGGCTAACATTCTTATGTTAGCCTTAAATTGAGATGTTTTTCAGAAAATTCAAGCCTCTGTCAAAGTAAATGATACCCAATCTACCCCTGGACCCAGAAAGACCAGAGTCTCTCCTTACCATTCCAGAGGAAACATGCTGGCCCCTATTCCTGACCAAAGGAAGGCCTCATACACTGTGGGCCACCCAGAGGCTCGCGCGTGAGCTGATCACACAGTGCTCTTCCCCAACTTTCTGTCTACTAGATTCACTGTCTTCTCTCTGCTGGAGAGTCTGGCATGTGGCTGGTAGCTGCCCAGCTCCTTGCTCTGCACATTGTGATAAATACCCACTCTTCTCCACCAGCCACATGTCATTGGTTGGCTTACTGTGTGCTGCGTGAGCAGACTGAGTTTATAGCAAAAATCAGCATTCCTAGTTCCCTCACTCCTAATTTCTTATATTACCTCTATAAAAGTATTCTTTTTTGTGTGTTTTTTTTTAACTTCTCTGTTTCAAAATAGCATGCCATAGTGTTCTACATGGAAAATCTTATACAGGTAAACATTTCTTCCCTTAAAATGCCATTTATCTTATTTTGAAAAACTGCTTTAAAGTTAGCTATCCTTGGAAAGATGACCTCGTGGTATTTAAAGTCATAAAAACTGAGTTATTAATTTACAATATTAAAAGATAAAGAGGGGCCAGCACTGTGGCATAGCAGGTAAAGCCCTGGTGTGCAGCGTTGGTATCTCATGTGGGCTCTAGTTCGAATCCCAGCTGCTCCACTTTCTATCCAGCTTCCTGCTATGGCCTGGTAAAGCAGTGGAAGATGGCCCAAGTTCTTGGGCCCCTGTACTCATGTGGGAGACCTGGAAGAAGCTCCTGGCTCCTGGCTTCAGATCGGCCCCAGCTCAGCCATGGTAGTCTTTTGAGGAGTAAACCAGTGGATGGAAGACTGACTCTCTCTCTCTCTTTGCCTCTGCAACTCTGCCTTTCAGATAAATAAATAAATCTTTAAAAAAGAGAGAGATCAAGAGTGGTTATTGTGGTGCAGCACATAGTAAAGGTGTGGTTCAAATCTTGACCTCTCTGCTTCTGATCTGGCTTCCTGCTAATGTGCACCCTAGGAGACAGCAGATGATGGCTCAGGTACTTGGGTTCCTGCCACCCATGTAGGAGACCCAGTTGGAGTTTCTGGATATTGGATTCATCCTGGTCTGGTCTCTGCTGTTGTGGGAATCGGGGGAATGAACCAGTAGATATGATTTCTCTCTCTCTGCACCACACTGTCATTCTAATAAATAGAAATAAACATTTAAAAAAAAGGTTAGTGGGTGGGCTTTGTGGCTCAGTGTGTTAACTACTGCTTGTGATGCCCACATCCCATTTTGAAGTGCCTTTTTGGGTCCCAGATACTGTACTTCTGATCTAGTTTATTTCTAATGTGCCTAGGAAGGCAGTGGATGATGGTCCTTGCCCCCTGTGTGGGAGACTCTGATGGAGTTCTGTGCTCTTGGCTCCCTTAAGGCGTCAATCAAGAGATGGACGATCTTTCTGTCACTCTCATCTGTCTCTCCTTTCTGTCACTTTCACTCTGTCTCTCCCTTTCTTTGTCATTCTGCCTTTCAAATAAATAAACAGATCTTAAAAAGAGAAATGGGTTATTTAGATGTCTATAGAGGTCTGACCAGTGTGTTTTCTTTCATTTGGAAAGCTATTTACTGTGCCATATGTTAGAAGGATACTAAAGCATGGTATTGGATCAAGAAGAGTTAAATATATGATTAACAAATTTAATTATTTTATGACCTGTGCAGGCATTTGGATCCACTTCCGTAATAGGAACTTTTTCCTGACTTTGGAATAAAGCAAAATTAATTGAGAGGATAGGAAAATATAAAAACCAAAATTTATTAACAATTTGTATCATGGGACATGTGTTTTGGTACAGTGGATTAAGCTGCTACTTGAGACCCCTGCATCCTATATTGGAGTATAGATTTGAGTCCCAACTCCTTGTGTTGTCCAGCTTCCTGGTGATTTCTCTAGGAGGCAACAGTGCTGACTCAAGGACTTTGGGTCCCGCCATCCCCTTGTGAGATCTAGATTGAGAGCTACATTTAGCTCCTGGCTTTGGCCTGATTCATCCCTGGCTGTTGTGGGCGTTTAGGGAGTAAACCAGCAGATGAAGATCAATCTCTCTATTTCTTATTGCCTTTTAAATAAATAAATGAGGAACTGTAAAAAGAAGTTTGCCGAGGGGCCAGTGCTGTGGCTTAGCAGGTAAAGCCCCTGCCTGTGATGCTAGCATCCCATATGGGTGCTGGTTCAGGTCCTGGCTGCTCCACTTGTGATCACGCTCTCTGCTATGTCCTGGAAGGGCAGTAGAGGATAGGCCAAGGCCTTAGGCCCCTGCACCTACGTGGGAGACCCATAAGAAACTCCTGGCTCCTGGCTTTGTATCGGCGTAGCTCTGGCCATTGTGGCCAGTTGAAGAGTGAACCAACAGATGGAAGACCTCTCTCTCTGTCTCTCTGCCTCTCCTTCTCTCTGTGTAACTCTTTAAAAAAAATAAATCTTTAAAAAAAAGTTCATGGAAAGAACACCAATTCTTGAAAAATAATTTTTTTGAATTATATTCCATTTAAATGTCAGGCATCCTCTCTATTGAGACAGTTGACCATGAACCAGATGTAACAAATAGGAGAAAAAACTTAGTATGTTGTAAGGAATATCAATAGTTGAGACTAAGATTCTAAACATGTGTTTCACCTCCTCTCCTTCAAGTTTTTTTTTCATTCATTTTTCTTACTCCAGTTTGCTCCTCTGAACATGAAAGAATTGGGCTAAATGATCATTGTGTCTGTTTTAGAGTTTTGACAGTTGTAGCAAATGTTTAGAGAATTTGACTTGTAGTTTTAGTAGTGGATTCAGTGTCTTTAGGGGATTATGCTGATGTTTAATTTCAGAGATTTTTCCAGCAGAACATCATGTGCCTAGATGTCATTTTGATATAGTTGGTTATACTCTTAGCATTTTTATTATTTATGTATTCTTTTATATAATTTTCTGTCATATTTTTACATCAAGTTAGAGTTTCATACATTTACCATTTATGTTTTTTCTTGATGTTAGTGTAAAAATTCTAATTTTTCCTTAACTTACTATGGGGATTACATCCTTATATGTGTATTGTAAATTGATAGTTTTGTTACATCTGAAATTTATTTAATGCATCTACCAAAGATCTTAGTTTAGTAACATAGTATATTAATAGGATATCAATTTTTTACCCTTGTGATCTGGACTGATTAGGGGCTGTGGCTACCTGCTGCTCTGCTTGCTTGGAAAACAGTTAAAAATCAAAATTTGCATTAAAGATTTTACTGAATGTGTATCTCTTTAGTACCATTATAAAGTTGAAAAATCATAATTTAGGGATCATCTTGATTCCCTTTAAGGAGATTAAACTGCAAAAGAAGGTGCAGTGTGTTGACAACCTAGTATTTTTTATAGTTAGATTAGCTGATTTTTAGCTTTTGATATTCTTTTTACATTTATTTATTAGAGTCACTTGGAATTTCTTAGTTCTTCTTACAGATTTTTTTTATCAGCAAGTAACACATTTGTATCCAAGAGGTCTTCAAAAAGTTCACAGAAAATGGCTAATATGAAAAACTATGCATGGATCTCAAATATTTTTGCACTCAAATCAACTTGTACTAGCATGTTATAAAATTTCTGAACAGGATTTAGTTTGAGTCATGAAGAATGAAAGGTCAGTTTGAAAAGAACCCGTATCAGAGCATCATGAATTCTGCTAAAATTGAAGCAAGAATAAACATTAAATCTGTGTGAGGGTTAGGTGAAGCAATTGTGATACTACTGATGCTTTTTGAAATGTTTATGGGGAAATTCCCCAATGAAATAAGCAGTTTACCAAGGCATAAATTGTTTTAAGAAGTGATGAAATGATTTTTTTTCTAAAACATTTATTTATTTATTTATTTAAAAGAATTGCAAGGGTCGGTGCTGTGGCTCACTTGGTTAATCCTCTGCCTGAGCCACTGGCATGCCATATGGGCGCCGGGTTCTAGTCCCGGTTGCTCTTCTTTCAGTCCAGCTCCCTGCTGTGGCCTGGGAAGGCAGTGGAGGATGGCTCAGGTCCTTGGGCCCCTGCACCCACATAGGAGACCAGGAGGAAGCTCCTGGCTCCTGATCGGTGTAGCTCCAGCTGTAGCGGCCATTTGTGGGGTGAACCAATGGAAGGAAGACCTTTCTCTCTGTCTCTCTCTCTCTCTCTCTCTCACTGTCTAACTCTATCTGTCAAAAATAAAAAAAAAAAAAAAAGGAAAAAGAATTGCAGAGAGAAGAGAGGAGAGATCAACCATCTGCTGGTTTACTCCCCAAATGGCCGCAACAGCCAGGCCAAAGCCAGGAGCCAGGAACTTCCTCTGGGCCTCCCACGTGGGTGCAGGGGCCATCTTCCACTGCTATTCCCAGGCTCATCAACAGGGAGCTAGATTGGAAGTAGAGCAGCTGGGGCTGAAACTGGCACCAATTTGGGACTCTTCTACAGGCAGTGGTTCAACCCTCTGAGCCACAGTGGTGGCCCTGAAAGGATGTTCGTGGTGATGCCCATGGGACCGATGCTGTGGTGTAGTAAGTTAAGCCTCCTCCTGCAGTGCCAGCATCCCATATGGGTGCTAGTTCCAGTCCCAGCTGCTCCACATCTGATCCAGCTTCCTACTGATTGCCTGGGAAAACAGTAGATGATAGTCCAAGTGCTTGGGCCCCAGCACCCACGTGATCAACCCAGCTCTGGCCATTGTGGCCATTTGGCAAGTGAACCAGCAGATGAGAGAACTCTCTGTCTTTCCCTCTCTCTGTCTATAACTCTGCCTTTAAAATAAATAAATAAATCTTTTTCTTAAGATTTATTTTATTTATTTGAAAGAGTTACACAGAGAAGGAGAGGCAGAGAGAGAGAGAGGTCTTCCTTCCTCTGGTTTACTCTCTAGTTGGCCGCAATGGCCAGAGTGTGCCGATCTGAAGCCAGGAGCTTCTTCTGGGTCTCTCACACAGGTGCAGGGGCTCAAGGACTTGGGCCATCTACTGCTTTCCCAGTCCATAGCAGAGAGCTGGATCGGAAGAGGAGCAGCCAGGTCTCGAACCGGCGCCCATGTGGGATGCTGGCACTGCAGGCAGCAGCTTAACCTGCTACGCCACAGTGCCGGCCCCATAACTAAATAAATATTTTTTTAAAATAGATGATGCCCACAGCAATAGACCATCCAGATTAATTTGCAAGGAAAGAAATTCTTGCCCTATTTTAAGAAGACCAACAATTTACAGCACAAACAACAGCTAACATCATTAGCATCAATTAATTAAGTTTATACAGTTCTGACTGAAAACTTCATGTAAGCTTAGTGCTCAGTTGGTGCCCTGATCAGCGGCAAAGAAGAGCAGACCTTTCAAAGTAAGTTTTGAACAAGAGGTAGCGGATCCTTAAGCCTTTCTTCCACAGATTTTACTAGGATATGGAACATGGCTTTATTTTATGATCTCCAAGGCAAAGTGCAGTAGAAGCGGTGGTTACCAGAAAGTGGTCCAGTCAGAGCAAAAGCAGACAAGTCGAGAGAAAGGCAGTAGCATCAGTTTTGGGGAATGTCGAAGGCACTTTGCTTATTGATCTTTCTGGAGGACCAAAGTGCCATACCATTTGTGCTGAGAGTATTTTGAGAAGTCACCCAGAGCTCTCGCAGAAAAGCTGCCCTTGGAGCCTCACCAGAGACTTCTCCATGGCAACAATGCTTCTGTTCGTTTCTCCTGTGAGAGCATTTCCTCAGGGAATCAGAAGCATCTACTCTACAGTCCTGATTGGTCTCCTTCTGACTTCTTTTTGTTTCCTAATCTTAGTTCTGAAAGGGCACCCTTTTTTTTTTTTTTTTTTTTTCCAGTTAATAATATAAGAAGAGATTTAACTGACATGGTTAAGTTTCCAGAGCCCTCAGTGTTTTAGGAATAGACTGACTGCTATCATCACTTGCAAGACTATCTTGGACTTGATAGTTTATGTTAAGAAATAAAGTGTGCGTTTGTGTGTGTGTGTTTCCGTTCCATCTTTCCAAGTCTCCTTTTACTTACACCTTTGTTTTGGTGCCCAGTAAATGTTAAAGCTTACGATTACTATTTAGTACCAATTTAACTGCTCATTGACACCATTATATTAAATGTTTTGGTCTTTAAACGTGTGGTTTTGAATGAAGTCTTCTATGGAAATATATTAATGTGACTAGGGAATTCCCTCTATGACCAAGAAATAATCAGAAATAGTAAATAGGACTTCTAAAAGGTATGGATTTCTCTTTATTTAAATTCTGACACTTGAACATGAAATTTTGATAAAATTACTTAGTAAACCTAGAAACTCTGTTAGTTCCATTATAATTTCTGTCTTGATTTTCTACTAATTGGTTCTGAAAGGGAAGACTAGGAGTCAGATAACAAGCTTGCCATTCCCCATAAGTAGATTTTTCAGCATGGTAGATGGGGAATGTAATTTAGAACACCTGTTTCTCTTTCTTTCTTTCTTTCTTTCTTTTTTTTTTTTTTTTTTTTGCAGAACTATACAGCTTTACAGTTACAAACTTCATACATGTCATAAGTACAACTTTAGGAACATAATGATTCTTCCCACCGTGCCCACCCTCCTTCCTCCTCCCTAAATTTTACTAAGATCTATTATCAATTAACTTTATATACATACGATTCTGAAAGTAATCTTGTAGAACACCTGTTTCTTAAAATGAGTTTTAATTTCATGAAAAGTTTCTTGCTTTTAGAAATGCTAACTAGTAATTCAGGAGACTGATTACATAAAAGTAATAAACTAACTTAAATGGTGTATAAAGTTGCTTCTTTCTGGTTATATTGTGATGTTAAGGAAATCTTTGAACTCAAGATTCTATTTCAAAAAGAACTATAATTTTCTATTGTAGGAATCACATGCAGCCCAACTACAGATCCTTATGGAGTTCCTCAAGGTTGCAAGGAGGAATAAGAGAGAGGTATATATTACTTTGTGTGTTCTACATGTACATTTACTATTGTTTACTATTCCCACTTTGTAAAAGTTTCAGGCTAAAAACTATTGTTTAAATATTTAAGAGCATTTTAATTTTTAAAGTGTTTTAAAGCTTGTTATTTTAACTTTACAACCTGAGAATTTTTTTTATGAGCATGCTCTCTTTTTAAAAAAAGATTTATTTATTTGAAAGGCAAAGTTACAGAGAAAGAGGGAGAGACAGAGAGGGACAGATCTTCCATCTGCTGGTTCATTCACCAAATGGCCAAAGCCAGGTGACCATGTGGGTGGCAAGGCTCTAGGCACCTAGGATGTCTTCCACTGCTTTCCTGGGCACATCAACAGGGAGCTGGTTTGGAAGTGGAGCAGTCAGGACATGTACTGACAGCCATATAGGATGCCAGCATTGCAGGCAGCAGCCTAGCCTGCCATGCCACAGTGCTACCCAGCAACCTGAGATTTTTAAATTCCTTTTTTGGAGATGTGCTAAAAAGTTTTCAGTGAGTTTTACTACAGTGGCTTACCTCAAAGCTTTAAAGTAGGAGTGGGTTGCCTGTTTTCCTGCCAGGGGCCATTTGGATATTTATAACATCCATTTGGGGGCCCTACAAAATTATCAACTTAAAAATTCTGTTGATTTATTGAATTTTGAGTCCTGCCTATGGCTGGCTTGATAAAACCAGACCAAATGGTTTTGTGGGCCTTATACAGCCTCCAGGCCAGAACTTCCCTATCCCTGCTGTAATCAGTGGGAAATAGAATTATCAAATGATATCCTGCTGTTCACAATGAAAAGAAAAGTTGGGAAATTTTAGGTAATAAAGCCTTAAGTAGAGTTACAGTTTTTCTTGTAAAAATGTATGCAGGGAAAAACAAGTAAAAACAGCTATCTATCTAGAACTTAGAAAATCTAAGTCATGTAGGATAGCTAAAAAAATTTTTATTAGCAGTTTTATAGCCAGTATGTTGCAATATAACATTTACAAAATTCACCACTCATTTCACACAAAAGATGCATAATCAAAACAAAATTCTGTGCTCTGAGTAGTATGCAGAAGTCACTTTGAAATTATTTTTCTTTAAATTCATAACTGTCACAAATCTTTGATGGTTTTGAGTTGCCTAATTAGAGTACTCATTTAAAAAATGTAAATTATGTGGTATGTTTTCAGCTTTTTCCTTTCTGAAATATAATGAAAGATACTTTTATGAAGTACTCTACAAGTTTACATGGTTTGAACTTTATTTTATATTGGTATATTTCTCCTGTTTTGATTATTCATTATATCCTGATTTTAACATTTTCTAACTTTGTTCTTAATAGATTTTTCTGATTTAATGCTAATGTTTGGTAGCTAAGTATTCCTTTCAAGGTTCATGACTAATTTTTCTTACCCTTAACTTTTGCTAAGTTAACAATTGTGACTTTAGTATGTTAACAGAAACATTATATTCATTATAAATTTAAGATTTATTGGAATCTCAGGTTTTCTTTTGTGGGGAGGTGTTGGTTTTTATTGGATGGAAGAAGAGGTGATATCCAGCCACTTATTTGCTTGAGTGTCTTATATTACGATACTTCTCAAACTGCAATATGTGTGTGAATCATCTAAGCATCTTGCTAAAATTCAGGTTCTCATCAAGGGTGTGTCTGTGTTGAAGCCTCATATTCTGTATTTCTAACAAACTTCAAGTGATATTGAATCTCTTGGTCCTTAGACCATATCTTGAATAGTAATGCTTAAAATTGTATGATATATGGAAGTAAAGTTGTTAATGTTGAGTGTACGTTCTCAACATTTTTTTGCCATCAAAATTGCACTGTAAGAATAGTAGTTTTTTGTATTTGTACATCCTCTCCCTCATTTAAAACAGAATGTGAAATTAAGTTTGTAGTAGTTCTTTGTTTCTTTTTGACTTTGAACTCATGGAGAATGAAATTCAGTACATAACACCGTACCTGATGATGAATAAGGAAATGCATCAATGAAGTGACTGCAGTCAACACATGAGGATGCTTGGGGGTTAAATGAAATGTGTGGTTGTTATTTGTGTACTGAGTTATTTAAGCTGTTCATAAGCCCCTAAGTTTTTCCATATTGATTACTACTTCTCTAGAGCTTTTCTGATGCCTGCAACAAATTGTTAGACTTGGTATGGTCTCAGGTGATAAAGATACCACTTATAAGCATAAAAAACTATGAAGATTCTGAGAGCTTTTAGCCTTCTTGCCACAATTACATAGATACTGTCAGAAGACCAGAGACTAGCAGGCTGGAGAGAAGAGCCTTGTTATTACCCGTGGGTAATAAAGATGGGCCCAAGTGGATGCTGCACATACAGTGGGCTAGTGTCACAGCTAAGGAATCCTGAGTTTAGGAAACTTTAATGTTTTAAAGGGATGGCTATCACTCTGGCTTCAGAATCAACCCTTAAGGCATTCGGATCTGGCTAAAAAGCCCAAGGGAGTTTTGCAGGCATGGAAAACCAGGACACTGTGGCAAAAAAAAAAAAAAAAAAAAAAAGAAAAGAAAAGAAAGAAAAACCTACATGAAAGATCTCTGTGAGTGAGATCCCAGCGGAAACAATGGGCCATCAAAGAAGGAGGTACCTTTCTCTGAAGGGAGGAGAGAACTCCAATTTGATAATGACCTTGTCTAAATAAGGTCAGAGTTTGTGAACTCAGGAGGCTTCCATAGCCCTGGCAGCTCATGACAAGAGCCTCGGGTGATTACTGACATCATAAATCAGAGTGTCAGTTGTTAAATCAACAACAGGAGTCACTGTGCACTTACTCCCCATGTAGGATCTCTGTCCTTAATGTGTTGTACTATGCAATTAACAGTAAAACTAGTCTTCAAACAGTATTTTATACTTTGTGTTTCTGTGTGGGTGCAATCTGTTGAAATCTTTACTTAGTATATGCTAAGTTGATCTTCTGTATATAAAGATAATTGGAAATGAATCTTGATGAAGAATGGAATGGGAGAGGGAGTAGGAAATGGGATGGTTTGCAGGTGGGAGAGTGGTTGGGAGGGGGAACTGTTATAATCCAAAAGTTGTACTTTCAAAATTTATATTTATTAAATAAAGGTTTTCTTAAAAAAAAAAAAAAAGGATGGCTATTGAACCAGCGTAATCTTTGTCCTGCAGGATGATACTAGCTTTATTACATTGATCAGAAAACAGATTTACCTTCTGGCCTGGAGGAAGTCACTAATTCCATCTTGCCGGCTGTTTACCATACAGAATACTTGGAAAGATAAAATTTGAAACGAAAGCTATCACAAAATGTACAGAAATTGGGGAAATCAGTGGAGACTTGCTTCCCAACATTAACCCTTTTTTTTAGGATCATAATTTGCTCTGCCTTTGATGTGGTGGCTGGTGTTTTCCAATAACATCTATGATACTGTTTTGGATCACATGGCCCTAGTATACTGTTCCTGTACTTCTATTATAAAACTCTGGGTGAATTGTGCTTTAGTGCTTCTGGCTTAATGTAATATAATCCATCTAGTTGAATACTCCCTCTCTCCCCAAGACCATATTTTCTTTTATTAGGTCGTTTAATCAGGAAACATACGAGTTCTAAGTACTTCTGGATATTGGTGCCCCTAGTGTGCAGGGTTTACACTATTAGTAATATATTTTGGTCTTCTTGTTTCTAATGTGTCTGTGATTTAGTGACTTTGAATATTTCAGTTTTAATTACACAAGTGACTTTGAGGAGTCAAGTTAACAAACCTTTTAAAATTCACCTATTAGATTAAATTTCATGGATTTCTTCTTGATTGGAGTTGGGAACTATAGTAATTTGTATAATAATAAACTTTGGTCTAGAAAACGCAGTTGATTAATACCTCATGTTTTAGTGTAGGCATAATGAAGTTAGTGGTTATATTTTCTTCCTGTGTATAAATTGTGATTTTGATTTGCATGTTTAATCTTCAATTTTTTTTTTTTTTTTTTGGACAGGAAGATTTAGACAGTGAGAGAGAGAGAGAGAGAGACAGAGAGAAAGGTCTTCCTTCCATTGGTTCACCCCCAAAATGGCCGCTATGGCCGGCGCGCTGCTCTGATCGGAAGCCAGGAGCCAGGTGCTTCCTTCTGGTCTCCCATGCGGGTGCAGGGCCCAAGCACTTGGGCTATCCTCCACTGCCTTCCCGGGCCACAGCAGAGAGCTGGCCTGGAAGAGGAGCAACCTGTACAGAATCTGGCGCCCTGATCTGGACTAGAACCCCAGGGTGCCAGCGCCGCAGGTGGAGGATTAGCCAAGTGAGCCATGGTGCCAGCCTAATCTTCAAAATTAATACAGTTGTTAATGGTCCTATTTCCTGTAGTATATATAGCTTGTACTTGAACTTATTCAAGTAAAATATCAGTCAACTCAGACAAACTACTGCTTTTGAATTTGTTTCCCTAAGTTAGCATTCCGTCCTTTGAAAATTAACTTTGTGATTTTGTTTGTAACATTTAATTTGGGCTATGATGAGTGTTGGTTTAGATATTGATATATACCAATCAAAGTTGTTAAATCTGCTTTTCAGATTTAGTGTAATTATTACTTCTGTGTCTCATCTGGCTTGTAATTTAAGGCTGTTAACATCCTTTATTTAATTTTCACTTTTGCTTTATTTTTCCCTGTTGACTTGCCCTAGAATAGTAAGAGAATGAAAGGTGCAAGGCACATAAAAGGCATTTCCATTAGCTATGTATTGCTTTGTACAGATTACCCTAAAACAATAAACACATAGCATCTCTGTCAGGAATCTTCATGCAGAATAGCTGGGTGCCAGAGCTTGAAGTTTTCTCACCAACCACAGTCGTGGGTATTAGAGAGGGCAGCAGTTATCTCAAGGTTCAACTAGGGTAGGAACCCATCCAAGATTGCAGTGTGGCTGTTAGAACGTGGGACTCATTTCTTGCCCTGTGGACTTCTCCATAGGGTGGCTAATACATGGCAGCTGGCTTCCCCAGAAGGAGTGAGTGAAATGCAGTGGAGGGTGTTGAATCCAGAAGTCACATATTTTTGTAACTTAATCTTCAAAGTTAAGTCCAAACACTTTACAGGATTCTGTTTGTTAGAAGCGAATCATTGATTTATCCGTACTGAGAATTATATAAGATTGATCTTTGGAGGCCATTATAGAACCTGCCTACTACCACAGCATTTAATAATTACGTATATTCAAGTGTTCATGTTAGTCTTCCTTCATGATCAGATTGACTAGAAGGGCATTATGTTCCATGCAGAAGCCAGTATCATTTGTGCAAATTTGCACCAGCATTTGAACAATTGCTTTATATATCATGTAATTTAATTTTCAAATATACTTTTAGGCATTTTTGGTATCAATTTAATAGAACATTTTTTATGAGTCTTGGTTTCCTTTCGTTTTCATTTGGAATTTTAATGTATTCAATTTTTGCATTATACAAAGCACACAAAAGAGTATAAACCAAATTATAGTTTAAAGAATTGTAGTAGAGTGATCATACATGTAACTGCCATCATGATTGAATATGGAATATTGCTACTGCCCCAAATCTGCCAGTCTCCCTTCACATTAAAACCTTCTTCTTTGCCTATTAGGTAACCAATATCCTGATATTTATAGTAATCACTTTACCTTGCTTTAATATTTTGCTACCTATTTATAGATTATTCTATTTTTTTGAGCTATATATAATGTGTGTGTACAGTATATACTCTTTTGTTCCTGTCTTTTTTGGCTGAATGTTAAGATTCATACATATGGTTGCAGATGCCCATAGTTGATTGATTGATTGTTGTTGTTAATACCCCATTTTTGTGTTGATGGACATTTGGATTTGTTTTAGTTTGGGCTGTTCACAGTGTATGCTCCCAGGTATATATTAGCATACCTAAACTGTAAGGATGTATTTGGAAGTGGAATTGATCAGCTGTGTATCTCTTAGAATTTAATAGATAATGCCGGCCGGCACCGCGGCTCAATAGGCTAATCCTCCGCCTGCGGCGCCAGCATACCGGGTTCTAGTCCCGGTCGGGGTGCCAGATTCTGTCCCGGTTGCCCCTCTTCCAGGCCAGCTCTCTGCTGTGGCCCAGGAAGGCAGTGGAGGATGGCCCAGGTCCTTGGGCCCTGCACACGCATGGGAGACCAGGAGAAGCATCTGGCTCCTGCCTTCGGATCAGTGCAGTGCGCCGGCCGCAGCAGCCATTGGAGGGTGAACCAACAGAAAAGGAAGACCTTTCTCTCTGTCAGTCTCTCTCACTGTCCACTGTGCCTGTCAAAAAAAAAAAAAAAAGATACTGCCAGAATGTTTTCCTAAGCAAATTATATTAGTTAGTTTTCCTGTAGACATTGTATTTGTGTAAGCATTCCTATTGCATTGTGTTTGTGTCAGTAATTGCTATCAATAGAATTTCCACTTGAGCTAATCTTGGCTATGTATTACTATCTTGTTATGGTTTTAATTTGCATTTCCCTGATGACTAATGAGGTTGAGCATCTGGTGGTATGTATATTGGCGATTTAGATTAGTGTCTGAGTGTGTGTGTCTAAAGTACTAGTTATTTAGGACTTTTTTCACTTTTCCTATTGTTGATTTATTTTTTAGTGGCTTGATATTTATATGAGGGTATTTCAAAAAGTTTGTGGGAAATGTTAACTTATGATTTAGTGACTTTGACTATTTCCGTTTTAATTACACAAATGACTTTGAGGAACCAAGTTAACAACCTTTTTAAATTCACCCATTGGATTAAATTTCATGGAATTACAAGAGAAGGTTATTTTGGAACAAAAATTTTGAATTCCAAACATAGTTTTTTCTTTTTTTCTTAATACACAATTTCCATGAGCTTTTTGAAGCCCTTCCTAATTTCTAGATACAAATTCTTTGTTATTATCTGTAGATCTGTTTCTCCTTCCATCCCTCTTATTGCTCCCCCTCCCACCCAATTCTTGCACTCTCAAGAATATCTTTCCCTCTAATTGGGCTACTCTGCACTTTTTTCCCCCAGTGTTCTGAATTTTATCTTTTTGTTGAAGATAAGTTTCTGACTTTAGTGGAGTCAAATTTACCTTTCCTTTTAGAATTAGTATCTTTTGTGGCAGTTAAAGAAATCTTTATCTCGAATCACAAAGACATTTTCCTGGACTGTCCTTTATTTGAAACTTTATTCTTCGTTTCTCTGAATCTGGTTTCAGCCTTGCCGTACATCGTGTGTCCATCTATGTGTGTGTCTGTTTCTAGGCTTTCCTTTCTCCACTGGTCTATTTGTTTACCCATTTGGCAATACCACATTATTAAATACTTAGAACTTTTAAGTAAGTTACTATTCTTTGAGAAAGTTTTGGCTACTTATAGCTCTTGGCATTTCTGTACAAATCTTAGAATTAGCAATTACATTTCCTGGTAATCCTGATGTGATTTTTACTGGGATTACTTTGACTCTGCAGATAAATTTTGGAGACTGTATCTTTACAGTTTGAATAATGAGTCTTCTAATCCAGAAATACGGCATTTCTATTTAGATCTTTTAAAGTATCTTTAAAATTTTTTATATTTTTAGGCTATTATGCTTACACATCTTTATTTTAGATTTAGTCATTTTGATGCTATCATAAATGATGTCTGTGTCTTTAATTTCAATTCTTTCTGTTGCTGGTATAGGAAAATACAGTTGATTCTTAAATATTTTTTTTTTATATCCAGCAACTTGTTAAACTCTCAATAATTCTAATTTTATATGTTCTTTTATATTTCTATATACACATCATAATCTGCAAATAATAACAGTTTAGTTTCTTTCTTCATGATCCTTACATCTTTTGTTTATTTTCTTGTCTTACTCTGCTGGCTAGGACATCCGGTACAGTGATGAATAGAAGTGGTGATAGCGGGGCATCCTAGTCTTGGTGCTGATCTCAAAGTGAATGCATTCGACGTGTCACCATAGGTATGATGTTTCCCATAGGTTTTTGTAGGTACTTTTGATCATTTAAGGAAGTTAATTTCTATCCCCGGTTTCTAAGATTTTTTTCTTTTATTGTGAATAGTATTGAGTATTCTTCAAAATTTTTGAGCATTTAAGATAGTCGAATGATTTTTTTTCTTCTGTTAATAGAGTAATTCTATTGGTTTAACGATAGAAAGTCAAATCAACTTTGCACATAGGGTGACCAACTGTCCTGGTTGACCCGGGGATCTATTAGTTCCTATCATTCTGTATTCTGCTTTCTAGGAAACCCCACTAAGACAGTTGATTGCCCTAACTGGATCCCTTGTACAGACTAAACTTGGTCATTATGTGTGTCTTCTCCTAAATGAAATGGGTTTTTAATATTTTGTTTAGGATTTTTTGTATCTGTGTTCATGAGTGAGATTATGTTTCTCTCTTACATGAATCTTGCCTAGTTTTGACATAAAAATTATTTTAGCTTTATCAAATAAATTGGTAAATACATTCAGAAGTTGTGTATTCTATGGAAGATTGCTGGTGAAACAATTTGGACCTGTGATTTGTTATCAGAAAATTTTAAATTACTGATTTAGTTATTGAGGAGTTAACATGATTTTTAGATTTTTTTCTTATTTTGTATTTAAAATTTTTAATGGCTTAATTATTTGAAAAGCAGGGTGAAAGAGAGACAGTCCTCCACTAGTTCACTCCCCAAATGGCTGCAACAGCCTGGACTGGGTCAGGCCTGCGTGGGTGTCAGAAACCCAGGGACTTGCACCATCATCTGCTGCCTCCCCAGTGCATTGGCAGGAAGCTGGAAAGGAAGCAGAGTAGCCAGGACCTGAACTGATGCTCTGATATAGGCTGCAGGCAGCCTGAGCAGCAGTTCAACTCGCAGCACTGCAAGACCCACTCCCAGGTTATGGTTTCAGATATCACTTTGATATACTCTTTCTAGGAATTATCTGTTGTATCTAAATTTTCAAATTGTTTAGTGTGAGATTGATCTCAACGGTCTCTAGGTTTTAGTATTTTTGGGTTTTCAGTGTAATCTTTACTTTTAATATCGACATGGCTTAGTATGGTATTCCTTCTTCCTTTATTTCTTGATCAGTTCTTGCCAGGGATGTATCAATTTCATGAGTTTTAACTAAGAACCAATTTTTGGCTTTATTTATCTCTCTGGGTTTTTTGTTTTTATTAATTTAGGTTATTTATTTTCTCATTTTTAAGCTTTTTTTTAGTTACTTTTCTAATTTATTGACTTGGATATGCATATAATTATGTGGGCTGCTTTTTTTTTACTATGGAGACTTTAAGGTCATAGTCTTTGTTTTAAGTTGCATTTATTATTTTGCTATCATGTTTTGTCATTATCAAGTTCAAAATAATTTCTGATTTTCATTATAATTTTTTCTTGATCCTGTGGATTAATTAGGAATATGCTTATTACTTGAACATGAGGATTTTCTTATTGTCTTTTTCATTATGGATTTCTTTTATAATTGCATTATAATCAGAAGATACTTTGAGTTTTTCCTTGAATGTAGTATTTGCTCTATCTCCTGCTAATTGGCTAAACCTTGACGTATAAATGTTTTCTGCAACTGGATGGTATAATACAAAGCTATTAAATGTGTGATGAGAATTTTCTGCATCCTGATCTTTGTCACCTGATTATATGCATTATTGAATCATTATATTTGATTTGAATTTCTCATGGACACCACATATTTGAACTCTTTTTTTCTTTACTTCATTCTAGTTTCAGTGACTCAATTGTGTATTTAACTATTGAACCACCATTTTATTGGTTTTTTCCTCTTTTGTTTGATTTTGGGTTGCTGCTGTTGTTTTTCTCCTTGTGATTTCTTGAGGTTTTTTTTTTTTTCAGAATCCGATTTTTGTTCATCTATAATGTTTCTGAGTATGTTTTTTTGTATAGCTTTTCAATGTTCTATGTATTACATCTGTAATTTATCACAGTCCTGATGTTGGCATCTTCTTACATTTGCCTTTAGATGAGTCATCTTACTTTACCCTGTCTCTGCCCATTTATCCATCCATCCATATGTTTTATTTTTCCATCCATCCATATTTTTTTTTTGCATTATTTAAAAAAAAAGTGGCTGTGGGAGGGCTGAAGTCTTAAAATTGCCTGCCATTAGATAGTCTGTGTGTGTGTGTGTAGGGTAGAGTATGGGGTTATTGGGGTTTTTACTGCTGTAGTGTTAACTTCCTATGGCTAAGTGCTTTGCCTTTGGTAGCAACTCTGTTAGAATTAGTACATACTAAGTTCTGCTACACTTTTTTTTTTCACCAGCTTTTTTTCTGACAGTGTAACCATGTATTATTTTGTTCCATTGGAATAATTATCTATAATTTATCCTCAATTATATTAGCTTCTGAAAAACAAAATTCTGTAGGGTTCAATACTTTATTATCTTTAACAAACCGCTAGTGAAGTTCAAATAAATGAATACCAGTGATAGCCACAACATTAAAGCTGATGTCAGTCACTATTTTTTCTTTTTTTACATTTTCATCTTAATAAAAAAGGAGTCTGAGGTTTTTCCTTACTTTTTAAAGTGAAATGATTCTGTGATTTTGGAGGAGCAGTCGGTGCAGTGTTAAGAGAGTGCTTGCTCTCGATGCCTTAGGATCATGTCCTGAAGTACCATCTCCTATCTCTTCATCTTATTATTGAGTAGCCTCACATTGGGTTATTCGGGCAAAGTTGGAACAGTAGTTTATCATTCCCGATTTGTGACTGATTTTCATTCAGGTAATAGGAGATCTTCTTCATGAATTTTTCTTTCTCATATATCTCTTGAACAGTCTTGGGTATCTATTCATGCTTTTGTTCTAGATTCTGCTTCTTGTGGTTATGTTGATTCAGAATGAATTGTGTCCAGTTTTCCTTTTCACTTATTTTTAATGGTTGTCCTTTCTTTTTCTTCTGTTTACCAGTGCTAACACATCTTGTCCTAAGCAGTCAGTTCCAAACTGCTTCAGAATATCATCTTGAAATGGAATTGGCTTAGAAATTTTAAGATTTATTCATTTATTTATTTGAAAGGCAGAGAGACACAGAGAGAGAGAGAGAGAGAGATCTTTCATCTGCTGATTTATTCCCTAGATGGCTGCAATGGCCAGGGCTGGGCCAGGCCAAAGCCAGGAGCTTCTTCCAGGTCTCCCATGTAGGTAGCACAGACCAAAGCAGTTGGGCCATCTTCCGCTGCTTGTTCCAGGCCATCAGCAGAGAGCTAGATCAGAAGTGGAGCAGCTGGGCCCACATGGGAAGCTGACGTTGCTTTACCCTCTACACCACAGCACCGGCCACTCAAAACACTTTGATTCCTTTGAATGTTTTTTTGTCTTAATGTTTCTTGCCTGACACTTTTTCAGACTTTCTCACATAGATATCAGGACAGCACTTATATCTTAGTTATCGCATTTTAAATTGAACTGCTTGAATATTGGTGCTTCTATATAGTTCATCTTATATGAAGTACTCTTCTTATATAACAGTAAATGTAATATCCAGCAAAAGCTCTGGAGCAGTAGAAAGGTGGGATATTATCTTTGGAGGATATTACAGTTCAGTATCTTCTGATTTCTGATTTCAGATGACATTAGAATTGTTTTTTTCTTGGCATTTCAAATTCAAATGTGGAATAAAAACTATTACCTTCATCTTATTGTGTATTGTGTGTCATATAAGTGATACTGGCTATTTTTGGATATCGATATTACAAATTACTTTGTCTTTTTTGAAGAAGAAACTTTTTAAACAATTATACTAAAGACCCCTGATATTTAAGCATTTGTTTAAATAAAGATTAAAGAGTGGAACATTTCAAAATAATTAAAGGAAAATAAGTGTAAGAGGAGATCATGGGAGTACTTACTGAGTTAGAGCTCAGGATCACTGCAGTTCTAAATTTCTGGGAACCAAAGGCTTCAGTGATGGTGAGGAATAGCTTGGAATGGCTGTAGACGGGTGCAATGGGTAGAGAGCGGTTTGGTTGCTCGATTTGAGCCACACCAGATGGTTTTTAATATTAGGTGGAAGGGGCAGAAATTACGAGTCCTGTGTACACTGGACATTAGAGAATTTGTTGCATTGTCTTCCCAGGGAGAGCAAGATTTCAGTTAAGGGAGTAGTTTTTCTTGTCAAAATTTAAGGTGGAGAAAGTTTATTGAAGTGAGTGGATGAGTTGAAAGCATTTGGCAATGTTAATCACTTTTTTAACTTCTGGCTCTGAAAGTATTCTGTCTTTCCCCCTCTCTTTGTGGATACCACTTTGCCATTCAAGATAGATAATACTACCTCTTCCTTTGTTCATCTTTTATTCAAGTTTACCACTTTTTTGGTGGTTATAAAATCAGTTACTTAAATTGGTATTGTGTTTCTGGGAAGCTGTTTTGTGTTACATAATGAAGAGTATTTATTTCGATCAAATAATTTCATTTTAATAATTTGATAAAATCTGAAGTAAATTTTTAATAGAATCTGAAATTGAAATGAAATAAAATGTGAAAGACTCGTGTAGAATTATTTCTCATAGTTCGTGAACAACATAAATCTTTAGTGAGAGGGAAATGGTTAAATATACTGCTGATTATTACCTAACACTTAAAATATTTACATTTTAATGGTATAGAATAGTTATGATGTAATAGATAAAATCAGGAAGTTTAAACTTACTGTAAATAGGTTTGGAAATCCCCTAAGAAGGAAATGTTAAGATACTAATTTTATGATTGCTTTTGGATGGTGTAATTTAACTATGTCAGACTAATTTTTAATTGTAAAATTGAGTTAATAACTGATGATGAATTTTTATTTGATTTTTAACAATTAAATGAGATTAATATGAATGTTCTTTAGATATCATGCATTTTTAAGTCACTGCCATTGTTCATCTTCCATATTTTTTATGTAATGTTAATCTCAAAGTGTTAAAGAAGTACAGCATTGTGCTTTCTAAAAGATAAATCTCTTTTTTTTTTTTTTTTTTTGTTTCGTGGTGGCGGTGCTTTTTCATCCCCCTAATTTACCATTAGTGCCCAGTTTTATAGGAATCATTTCCCAAATGTAAAGTTATTTTATGATTTTGATGCCAGTGTGATTGGTTTAGGCTTTTTTTTTTCTCTCTCTCTCTCTCTAATCTACAGCAACTGGAACAGATCCAGAAGGAACTGAGTGTTTTGGAAGAGGATATTAAAAGAGTGGAAGTAAGAAATCAAGAATTTCTTGCATTTTTAGCAACTTTTCAATTTCATGAAACTATCACCTTTTCTTTAAGTTGCTCTATTAAATTTATGGGTTGGTCTCAGTTTTGAAAAAAGTAACAGATGTTACTTTCATTTTAATCGAGAATATATTTTTATAAGAAAAAGCTGAATACTTTATGATGATAAAATGTAGTCTGAATTTTTTCTCAATGTTTTATTGCCTCCATTCTTTTTGACTAGATTGAAAACATCAGTCAGTTGTCTTAGTGTGTCATGATATTTACTGAGTGGAACATTTCCAAGTAATTAAATGAAAACCTCGGTTATTCCTGTAAGATGATTCTTTAGTTTCATTCTTTTATTAAGCAAAAAATGTTTATATGTGTATTATGTGCACTACTATATGCACATAATTGAAGGAGAGATAATGAAACTATTTCACCAATATTTGGGAGTTTGGGAGGACTATATATAGTCTAATACTGCTTACTATAGAAATCTATGGTGTGGTATTTGGGAGGCTCAAAGGCTGTTTGCCTTTAGCTATATTTAAATTTAGTTTGCATTTTTAATTATTCTCATGTGTTATAATTTTCTTTTGCTGACAAGCATGTATTAAAGACCTGACTTGTTATTACATTTATGTCACTTGCTTTCTGTACATGATTGAGCTGAGCTTGGATTAGTCAAAATTAATTCAATTTGATTATGCCTCTTTAGTGGCATTTTAAAATTTTCTGTTTTTGCATTAACCAAAATGTAGCACATGCAGAAGTAAACCAGTTGTCATTATGATTCAGAGACATAATTTGTGAGATATTGATTGATTGTGAGGCCTTTTCTCTGGGTTAACAATCCAAAATAGAGAGTAAGTTATTATTAAACAAAGATAATATTTGAATCAAGAGGAGTGCTACTTAATGTTTGCAGAGAATATTTTTAAAGTAGAGCATGACATAATTCTGATTTTTTTGTACTTTGAAGTTGATGATCCACTAAGCTTACTCTCTCATTGATCTTAGTGTTTATTAATAGGGTATCACTTGGTTAGTGATTAGCGAGTTCACTGTTTACATAATATACTGTACATATCCTTTTAAGCACTTGCATTTGTCTTTGCTTTTGGTGATTTCAGTAGTGATAATCAATGTTTATTATTAAAAAACTTAGAGTTTTTTAAAAATATGTACCATGGAAAAGGCTTTGCTATTAACTTTTTAGATAACCTTGCCTTTATACTCTGGAGAGGAAGCTTTGAGAAATTTGTATGTTGAAGCAAAAAGGAACTGATGAAAGCCTAGGATTGGAAAGGAGTATAATACCACATCTCTTTTTGATTTGTGCATCTTCTATGTGCAGTGTCTAGCATAACTCACATAATTGCACTTTCAGGAAATGAGCGGCTTGTACTCTCCTGTCAGTGAGGACAGCACTGTGCCTCAATTTGAAGCTCCTTCTCCATCACACAGGTACAAAGCTTCATATTTCAGTTTTTTCAGATTTGTGTTACAAGGTTTGTATATGCAACCAGTCTTTGGAAGTCTATTCCACACAATATACAAAACTCATAAGAAATTACTTTTAGCTGTGAACTGGAAATGAGATTCAGATGCCCATCTGTTTCTTTAATGTTGTGAATTTTCATGCCAAGAATAGTTAGAATAATAATATAATATTATGAATTTCCAGTTGCCTTAAAAGTTTGGTGAATTCCTTGAAATGATAGTTTTAAATATCTTGTGAATTAAAGTCAGACATCATTAAAATCTAAATTCAAAAACAGGAAATGGCAATATTAGGGAGAAATACGATTTTTAAAAGCTTGACTTTTCTCAGAGTCACTGGATTTTCTTGAGCAGCATGTGTTTTCCAGATTTAACATGAGTTCAGTAGACAGATTTGTTAGTTTAGATCTCCCTGGTGTTTACTTATAACTTCCTGTTATTAATTTAATTTAGCCTTCCCTTCTATTAGAGTAGGGATTGTATTTATCTCGCTAAAATATCTCTTTCCCTAGATGTTAGAATAACACCTGACCTCCTTTAGCAAGTATTGGTAGAATATAATGACTGCCTGTGGTAGATTGTAACCATTCTATTTAGAATAATGCTATAAAGCATGGGTTGGGAACATCTGGCCCACAGGCCATAAAAGGCCCAAGTAATCATTTGGTTTGGCCCTGCCCAGACAACCACAGGCAGAACTTGAAATTCAAGAAATGTATAACAGGCTAATTTTGAACTTGATGATTTTGTATTTCCTGCAAATAATGTTTGAAATAATTGATGTCCCCTTGCTTCAGTGGAAACTTTTCATGTAAATATTTTGAGGAATACCTGTGGGCCAGTGCCCTTATGGTAGGTTACACTAACCTTCATAACTTTTTATCAGTTCAGAAAGCTATTATGATTTTGGTGTGGTTTGATAAGTAGAGGAAGGGGTTCAGGGGATCTCATTAAGGAACATTTGTGGGAGGTTTGGTATTTGTCTCATTTACCATAGTATGGAGAATCTTCTTGAGTTCTGATTGATTCTGGGTAAGTTTAGCTGCATAATTCAGCTGATTTTCCTCCATATTTTACTTTATATAAAACATTTGGGAATAAGTAGGTCTATGGAATATGGTTATCTTTAAGACTGGCTTTCACTTTCTAATATACATGAGGTCTTTGTCAACTGAATATTTGTTGTGTGAGTACATACAGGGAATATGTATCACAGAAAATTCTCCAAGATATTGATAGTTCATTTCCGTTGTCATATCCCTCTCTGCTTAACAGTACCATTTATTTGTATCTGTTAGGCCCAGGTCTTTGTTGCATGTGCAGTCTGACATGTGACAGTATAGTGCATTTGATTACTTGGTGCATATTTTGAATGCCTCTGATGAGTCAGGCTGTATATTAGGTGTTGAATCTAGCTGACCAAGCGCTCGCCCTTGTGGAACCTTTTGTGGTGTGTGTGTAGATTGAGAGAGACAGAAACCAAGGAACTATGTAGGATGGTAGTAGTACATGACATACTAATACTACCTTAGGAAGAAAACTTAGGCATGCCAGGGGTTTGCCAGAGGATTCTATTTTAGTATGGATAACTGGCTTCTCTAAGGAAGTGCATGAATAAAGAATAAATATGATGGAGGGTCATTTGGTAATGTTGATCAGGGTCTGATTTCGATTTTATAATGTTTATTTGTGTTTCCATTTTTAAGACAAAGAAAATATTATCTCAATCCCCTGCCATTGGAAGCAAACAGAAAAGTGGAGAGGGCATTGTAGTAATCAGAACAAAGGAAATGATGGTTTGGATTAGGATTTTATTGGTAGAAGAGGTAAGAGCAGTTGTATTGTATAATAAAGCAGCAGAACTTATAAAAGATACAAAATTTCATGAAGTCTAGAAAAATGTTGGAGAATTGGTAGAATCAGTTGTAAAACTATTGCCAAATGAGATTCTGTTAGCGTTATACTGGTTAACAGATGAAACAAGGGCAATAGGCAAATACAGCATTTTTTCAAAAAGGTTTTTTGATGTTTTCTTTCAACAAGACATTTAAATAGCACTTAAGAATAGAGAGACACACTTGGGAAAAATGATATAGGCCTTAATTACTCTTTTATGAAAATGACTGTTAAGATTAAGATGTGAAATCCAAAATGTTAGGAAAAATGTTATGCTACATATCAGTATTTTTTTTTCTTTTTTTTCCAAAAAATAGCTTATAGTTGCAATTATATTAACCCCCCCCCTTTTTTTTTTTAAGATTTATTTATTTACTTGAAAGTCAGAATTACACAGAGAGAGATGTAGAGAAAGAGGTCTTCCATCCGCTGGTTCACTCCCCAGTTGGCTGCAGCGGTCGGAGTTACACAGATCTGAAGCCAGGAGCTTCTTCCGGATCTCCCATACGGGTACAGGGGCCCAAGGACTTCGGCCATATTCTGCTGGTTTCTCAGGCCATAGCAGAGAGCTGAATTGGAAGTGGAGCAGCCGGGACATGAACCAGCGTCCATATGCGATGCTGGAACTACAGGCGGCGGCTTTACCTGCTGCACCACAGCACTGCCCCCCACCCACCTCTTTCTTTCATGGTTGCTAGCTTCATTATTTAACTGTTAGAATATTTTTGTTTTGGGGCCAGTGCTGTGACTCAGGGGGTTAACGCCCTGGCCTGAAATGCCAGCATCCCATATGGGCACTGGTTCAAGTCCCACTTCCGATCCAGCTCTCTGCTGTGGCCTGGGATAGCAATAGACGATGGCCTAAGTGCTTGGGCCCCTGCACCCATGTGGGAGAGCCGGAAGAAGCTCCTGGCTCCTGGCTTCAGATCGGCGCAGCTCCGGCCGTTGAGGCCAATTTGGGAGTGAACCTTCTGATGGAGGACCTCTCTCTCTCTCTCTGCCTCTCCTCTCTCAGTGTAACTCTGACTTTCAAATAAATAAATCTTTAAAAAAAGAAGAATATTTTTGTTTTTATTCTTTACTATAAAGTTTTGGTCTTTCCTTAAAAATTTTTTCTAGATATTTTTTTCTGTAATGAGGACCTTTTTGTTTCAGGTTAATGGAGTCTTTACACAGATTCTGGTTTTATATTTCAATTATGTTTAAATGAAAATAAAAACGGAGACCACATCGTGGTGGTCTCTGTCCTCTACCCCCATTTTGTATTCTACCTGCCTTGAAGAAATGATTGTCGTATCCTCTCTGTACTCTTGCTGCTGCATCTTTAAATCCTCATTATCACATAGAGTCTAGCTGTGATCTTTTAACTAATCTTACACATCATTGCCAAAAATGTGCTCCTTTCCTACTTAAATCTTTCAGTACCTTTCTGTTATTTAAATTGGTTTCACCTGAGCCCTATATAATCTATATATAATCACCTGAGCCCTAACTTAGAATTTCTGTCTTAAAACTGATTATAACTAGGGCTGGTATTGTGGTACAGTAGGTTGGGTCTCTGCCTGCAATGCCAGCATCCCATATGTCCACCAGTTCGAGTCCCAGCTGCTCCACTTCCAGTCCTGCTCTCTACTTATGCACCTGGAAAAGAAGTAGAGGATGGCCCAAGTGCTTGGGCCGCTGTACCCATGTAGGAGACTGGAAAGAAACTCCTGGCTCCTAGCTTTGGCCTGGCCTAGCCCTGACTGTTGTGGCCATCTGGGGAATGAACCAGTGGATAGAGGATTTCTGTCTCTGCTCTCTCTGTGGCTCTGCCTTCCAGTAAACAAAATAAATCTTAAACAAATAAATAAAAAATTGATTATAACTCCCAAAGCAGTGTGTCAGGATATCTTCCCTTGTGCTGTACCTTTTGCCTGGAAACTCCTCATGGATTCTTCTAAGTAGCTCCACCCATCCCCCAAGAGTAGCTGTCTCTGATAGTGTTGTATAAACTTGCTCCTACTCTGTTATAGTTAACTATAAATATGATGTGATATGGAACACTGGCATTCTTTTAGTTAGATTATTTTAAAAGATTTATTTATTTGTTTGGAAAGTCAGACTGAGAGAGAGAGATTGATTGATTGATTCCATCTGCTGGTTCACTTCCCAGATGGCTACAACAGCCAGGGCTCGGCCATGCTGAAGCCAGGAGCCAGGAGCTTCTTCCAGGTTTCCCAAGTGGGTAGCAGGGGCCCAAACATCTGGGCCTTTCTCATTGCTTTTCTCCATTAGCAGGGAGCTAGATCAGAAGAGGGATACTACACCACAACCCCAGCCTCTTCATTTAGATTTTTAAATCTTCTTAAAGTTATTACTAGTATCTTGTAAATTTCTAAATGCTTCTCACTGATATGATTTCTTGTCTTAAAAATTATTTTCATAATGTTTTATTCTTTTGTATAAGCAAGTATTTCAGAATTGTTAGTTATTAGTATCATTTCTCTGTGTATTCACAACTTCAGAGAACTTGATTTGCAGATAAATTTTTAATTAAAGCTTCCCTATCTGCTTCAGATAGTTCTATTTTAATATGACCCAGATAGTCACTGGAATTAAATTTGCAGAAAAGCTCTTGTTTCCCTAGGATAAAATAGTAAGTAAATACAATGTAAGTAACAATTTTTTTTCTGATTTAGAGCCTTTCATGTTTAAGATGCTTTTGCTGATAAAAGATTTATAATTGACAATGTTTGATTTTTTTTTTAAAGAGACATGCATAAATTTCCATTTTGAATTGCTTATTTTAAGCTTCCCATGGTAAAGGAAGAGGTTTATAAATAAAATGTATAGGTAAGACTTATATATATAATCTACTTTCTGTTTTTCTTTAACTACTCTAACAGCGTTTTCCTTGGATTTCCATCATTTTGACAAAGTCCCGAGATAATCAAAGGAAAGAACCAAGAGGTCACTCTGTGGCTGCTAGGAATCTTTAGCTGTTCTCTAAGGTTCTGTATAAGCTGCTAATCTAACACCTCATAAAAGTATGTACTTTATAGTTTGGTAAACTAATGAATTCAGAAGCCTTTCTTTAAAAAAAAAAAAAGTTTATTTGAAAAGCAGAGTGGCAGAGAGGGAGAGACAGAGAGAGACCAATTTTTCAATTTGCTGATTCACTCCAAATCGTTGCAACAGCCAGGGTTAGGCCAGGTCAAAGCCAGGAACCAGCAACTCCATTCTAGTCTCCAATCTGGGAGGCAGGGGCCCAATTATTTGGCCATCTTCTGCTGCATCCCCAGGCATTCCAATATGGAGTGCTGCATCTCAAGTGGCAGCTTACTCTGCTGTGCCACAATGCTGGCTCCATTCAAGAAGCTTGATTATGCATGACGGTTTTTGGACAGGATTGAGAAATTTCTGTCCATCTTAGCACATGACTATGCAATTATACTTACCTCTAGAAAATGTGTGTGTGTGTGTGCGTGTGCACATGTACCAGCGTGCTCAGGAATGGATAGGGAGGTCTGTGTGGTGTAATGGATGAAAAACACGTCAGCTTTCTTCATACTGAGTCTTTAGGTCATTTTAACACCTACAACCACGGTAGTGGTAATTATCCCTTTTTCACAGATTAATGCTTAAATGCTTGGTACATTTGGCAATAGTTTCCTTGGAAACATTGGTTTTTTTAAAGACTTATTTATTTGAAAGTCAAAGCTATAGAGAGGGAGAGGCAGAGGTAGAGAGAGAGAGAGAGAGAGAGAGAGAGAGAGAGAGAGAGAGAGAAAGGCCTGGGCCAGACCGAAGCCAGGGGCTAGGAGCTTCATCTGAGTCTCTCACATGGGTGGCAGGGCGCAAGAATTTGGGCCATCTTTCACTGCTTTCCCAGTCACATTAGCAGGGAGCTGGATCAGAAGTGGAGCCAACCAGGACTTGAACTGGTGCCCATATGGGATGCTGGTGCTGCAGGCAGCAGCTTTACCCACTATGCCACAGTGCCAGCCTCAGGAAGATAATTTTTTAAAACATAGAAACGGAAGCTATTATGCTTAAGTATAAGTAATCTGTATAAATTTATCACTACTTTATTGTGTATTTTAAAGGGATCTTCGTTTATAGTGTGTGTTTTGTATTTTAAAGGGATCTTCCTTTAAAACATATAAAACATTTTATATATAATCTTTATTTTCCTAAGAGAGGGAGGTTGTAACAATATGGGAAATTCTATATATACAAGCTAATGCTTTTTTTCAAATCTCCAAGGTGTAGATGATTACAAATAGATTTTTTTTAAACTTTTATTTAATGAATATAAATTTCCAAAGTACAGCTTATGGATTACAATGGCTTCCCCCACCCCATAACTTCCCTCCCACCCGCAACCCTCCCCTTTCCCGCTCCCTCTCCCCTTCCATTCACATCAAGATTCATTTTCAATTCTCTTTATATACAGAAGATCAGTTCAGTATATATTAAATAAAGATTTCAACAGTTTGCCTCCACATAGTAACACCAAGTGAAAAATACTGTTGGAGTACTAGTTATAGCTTTAAATCACAATGTACAGCACATTAAGGACAGAGATCCTACATGATATTTTTTAAGCATTGATTAATTTTCTATGCAATTTCCAATTTAAAATGTTTTTTTTTTCATTTCCAATTATCTTTATATACAGAAGATCGATTCAGTATATACTAAGTAAAGATTTCATCAGTTTGCACCCACACAGAAACACAAAGTGTAAAAATATTGTTTCAGTACTAATTATAGCATTACTTCACATTGGATAACACATTAAGGACAGATCCCACATGAGACGAAAGTACACAGTGACTCCTGTTGTTGATTTAACAATTTGAAACTCCTGTTCATGGCGTCAGTAATCTCCCTAGGCTCTAGTCACGAGTTGCCAAGTCTATGGAATCCTTTAGGGTTTGCCGACTTTGATCTTATTCCGACAGGGCCATAGTCAAAGTGGAAGTTCTCTCCTCCCTTCAGAGAAAGGTACCTCCTTCTTTGATGGCCCCGTTCTTTCCACTGGGATCTCACTCGCAGAGACCTTTCATTTAGGTTTTTTGTTGTTTTTTTTTATTATTTTATTTTGTTTTTTATTATTATTATTTTATTGATTTTAAGAATTCTCAGCTCTGCTTGCATTGGAGACTTTTGAAGATACTTGATGGTTTGCTGTATTTTAATAAAGTTTCCTTGTAATGTGGGAGAAGTAGTACAAACATGATTATTTTATTGCTGTGAGTACTAATGCTTACTTGCCTTAACTCTGACCCAAAAAAGTTGAATTTTATGCCATTGAAGACATTGAAGACACTTAAGGAATTTTAACTTGAACTAAACCAAAATCAAACACAAAATACAAAAAAACAAACTTCCTTGTTGACAATATAAAGGGTGTTCTTTATATATCTGTAATTTCTTATTAAAATTGATAGGTAATAGAAGTGAAGCAAGTTATGAAAATCTTTTTTAGACAGTATAATTTTTTTTATTTAGAATAATTTAAAAAGTTTTTTTTTCCTCAGTCTTTCAGCCAGTATTTGGGGTATATCAGGCATGCCTAAAACAGTGTGTCAGGCACTGGGATGCGTTTGGAATATGATAGACCTTAGGACCCTGCTGTCAGGGTTACACAGATTTAGGATAGAAAATCAGTTATACTGATAGATGGGCATCTTTCTTTCTTTTCTTTTTTTTCCTCCCTCCCTCCCTCCCTCCCTCCTTTCCTTTTTCTTTCATTCTGTTTTCTTTTCTTCCTTTTAAAGACAGAATTAGAGAGAGGAGAGCTAGAGAGATCTTCCATACATTGGTTCATTCCCAAAATGGCCACAACGGCCAGTTCTGGGCCAGGCTGAAGCCAAGAGGGAGCGTCTTCTGGGTCTTCCAGGGGGGTGCAGTGAGCCATCATTAGCAGGGAACTGGATCAAAAGTCGTACAACCAGGACGTGAACACCGCCTCTACGGGATGCCAGCACTGCAGGCAAAGGCTTAACCTTCTACACCACAGCTCTGGCAATGGGTTATTCTTAAAATATGATGTAACAGACTCTGATTCCAAGAATTTAAGCTCATCAAAGTATATTTGTCTAGTAACTTCTATATCTGATTAGTAGATATTTCTTGTTTTTTTTTAACAAAACATTGGGCTTCTTGTTATACACTTATTGTCACTGCTTCATGAAGGTATTATAATAGTCTATTTACATTCTTAAACCTGAGGTCTAAAGAGACCAGATCAGTGTTCATGAGTGTCAAGCAAGATCCCTGTTGGAAATGCAGGTTTTTGGACCTTGCTACCACATCTGATTCATCAGGTCTCAGATGGGTCCCGAGACTCAAATGCAAGTCTAGGGTGGGTGGTATAGATGGTATAGATTAAAAAATATAGAAACTTTGATTTAGTAGGTAATGAATATGTATGTATTACTGATATATTTTAAAATAAATAATTTTATTTAAAATAAATTTCTAAATCAAACTTTTCTGTTCATAAAAAATGGGGTAAAGTTTTTTATTTGTTTTACTCTATATTTTCTAAAGTTACATCTTGTTTTATAATGTCTTTAAAATCCATCAAATCAAGTTTCTTCAAAGTTCTTTGTCTTTATAATCTTTTTCTGAGTTTATTTTGGATAATTTTTGTGTATTTTTGTAACCCTAAATGTGTGTAGCATCTGTATCATCTGATAATTAAAATTTTATCCCTTGTGGATTAAAAAATAATTATACTATACTGCAACTCATTGGAAAGTGTTAGTTGAATATAAAGTAGTCAGATACAGCTCTGTGTAATGAACTGAGACTTTCATCAGTTTTATTGGATCTACAACAGTCTTGTCAGTCTTATTCCGTTGAGCTTATTCTTTTATGGTTTAGAAATGCTACCCAGCAGAGTTGTTTACTTACAAAGGCAGTAAAGCAGTAGACTTAGGCTGGTTTCATCCTTCAGCGAATTTCCATCCGATTTGCTTTTGACATCTGCCAGTGGTACGTTTTTCTCTAAGGAAGCCACTTTAACAAAGAAAACTTTATAATGAGCTGCTCTTTTTTGTTTCTCTTCAACTTCAGGGTTGTTATGGAATGTATAACAGACATTTTAAAAGGCAGTCTAAGTGTTAAGTTCCCTGTTCCCCTCATGCATTATCTACCACTTTTCCTAACCATATACCAGTGAAAGGCTGAGAAACAGATACTTGACAAATTTTTGTCTAGAGTGCTGAAACACTGGCAACTTCTGTTCTTTTTTTTTTTTTTTTTTTGACAGGCAGAGTGGACAGTGAGAGAGAGACAGAGAGAAAGGTCTTCCTTTTTGCCATTGGTTCACCCTCCAATGGCCGCCGCGGTAGGCGCGCTGCGGCCGGCGCACCGCGCTAATCCGAAGCCAGGAGCCAGGTGCTTCTCCTGGTCTCCCATGGGGTGCAGGGCCCAAGCACTTGGGCCATCCTCCACTGTACTTCCTGGCCACAGCAGAGAGCTGGCCTGGAACAGGGGCAACCGGGACAGGATCGGTGCCCCGACCGGGACTAGAACCTGGTGTGCCGGCGCCGCTAGGCGGAGGATTAGCCTAGTGAGCCGCGGCGCCGGCCTGTTCTTTAAATAATAAATTATAAATGTATCTCTTCTCTAGAAACCGTAAGTGTGCATTCTGGAGCCTAGAACTTTTATTGTTAAGCTAACCTTGCATTCCTCAAGTAAACAAATTTGTATGATATTAGTCCCAAAAACTGTATTGGAAATTTTTGGGTTCAAATGTGTTTCAGAGTAGTCTTTTCCCTATTCTTTCACCCCCAATTTAAAAAGTAACACATGCATATATCATATATCATATAAGAAATGCTAAGATCTGCTCCCTATAACCAAACTCATTAATATGTATTGAAACATGTTAGTTCTGTTTGTGTAAAATTTTACCTTCATAAACATAAAAATTCTTGTTTTTTTTTTTTTTTGGAGTTATGTGTTTTAGGATTTGAGGACATATATCTTTTTGAACTCAATATATTTAAGAGCTAGTCTGTGTTATTACTAAAAGGCCATTTTGATAACTAGTGGTTATTTATTTAAAATTTGTCTCATTGAAAGTCTTTCAAATACCATGACAACAGAAGTTGTACTGTTTCTAAAAAGTCCTGAACAGTGTGAAGGTTCTGTGTTAATATTCAGTTGTACTTTGAGTCAAAAATCAAGAAGTCTGTCTTAGAAATAGTGTCTTAGAGAACTGTATTTGCAGAGGTTGTGACTGTCACAGTAGCATTTCAACTGTATGCTGTTTACTGTTTTGTAGTTAACATGTAATATCTCATGCAGTCCTGATAACTCCTATTTAATAGGCTTTATTACTCTATTTTAAAAATTAGCAAACAGAGTCAAAAAAGATGAATTTGCCCAGCTTCACACAGTAACATAACTGCTGTTCTAACTCCGTTCCTTACTCTAGAGCCTGTAGAGCATTATGTCTGCTAGTAAATATAAATTAGCCTTTTTCAAATGCAGGTCCAATCTAAAATTAGTAAATGCATAATTTTAACCCAGGAAAAACCACTGCTTTGTCTCATTACCTCTTCATTATAGATATACCTTTAATGTAAAACTAACTTAACAGTGTGTCTTCCAATTACAAAGTATATCTGCTTTTCAGAGTTAGTTATTTAAGTGAGAGTCGTTAACTATGAATTTCCCTTGAACCTAAGGTTAGCACCTACATTGTCATCATTTGTGTTTTTAGTTAAACTTTTAATTGTCACCAACAAAAGCATTGGGAATTACTTAGTCATCTGCTTTGCCCATCTTAAAAGTGTATTATTTCTTTTTTTTTTTTTTCAAGATTTATTTATTTGAAAGTCAGTTACATTGAGGAGAGGCAGAGAGAGAGAGATGTTCTCCATCCGAAGGTTCACTCCCCAGTTGGCGTCAACGGCCAGAGCTGTGCCGATCCAGAGCCAGGAGCCAGGAACCAGGAGCTTCTTCCAGGTCTCCCACGCGGGTGCAGAGGCCTAAGAACTTGGGCCATCTTCTGCTGCTTTCCCAGGCCATAGCAGAGAGCTAGATCGGAAATGGAGCAGCCAGGTCTCAAACTGGTACCTATATGGGATGCAGGTGCTTCAGGTCAGGGCACACAGCGCTGACCCCAGAAAGTGTGTTATTTCTGACTCAGTTTTAGTTACTAACCTGAAGATTTCTTCTTTCCCTTGCCATGTTTAGTGTCCATAAATTTTTATTGCTCTTTGAAAACTATTAATTTAAAGCAGTTGATGGTTGTTTCATATTTATAAGTTACTATTTTTCCTTTTTCTCCATAATAGATATCTGTGAAGTAGGTGGGCTAATCCAGAATTTTCCCACTGTAATTAGAGAATTTAAAAAGTACCTAGATAAATACATAGCATGGTGGTTCAGTCTTGGCAATCATTCATTATTAATAAAATATCACTTAACCTATGATTTCAGTATCTGCAACAAGCCACTGAGTAATTATAAACATAACTGTAGCATCATCTCCCTATACACACCAAAATATCAATATCGTTGTTCAGGTTTATAATAAAAAAACTCTGAGTCATAAAACCATGCCAACCATAGTTAGAAATTGCTCTACCTCTTGGGTTCTAAATACCACACACTTTTATTAATGCTATGCAAATGCTAGGAAATTGGATTCTCTTAGTAAGAGGAACAAGAGATCGTTGAATGCATCTCCTGATTTTTTAGCCCTGTTTGTTCCTACGTGGAGTAGACTGAAAATATGTAATCTTTCATAACAGTGACTGACTCTTCAGGGGGTAAGCTTTGGATATATTTCATAAAAAAACCACTATAAAGAATTCATGGAATCTTTATAAGTAATTAAAAGATTACTTCTTGTATAATTCAGTCTTACTATAGGAACAATTAAGAAAACAATAAATTAAGAGCTATATATTGGGGCCGGTCTGTGGCGTAGTGGGTAAAGCCGCCGGCATCCCATATGGGCACCATTTCAAGTCCTGGCTGCTCCACTTCTGGTCCGGCTCCCTGCCATGGCCTGGGAAAGCAGGAGATGGTGGCCCAAGTCCTTGGGACCCTGCACCCACATGGGAGACCCAGAAGAAGCTCCTGGCTCCTGGCTTTGGATCGGCGCAACTCCAACCTTTGCAGCCAATTCGGGAGTGAACCAGCGGATGGAAGACTCTCTCTCTCTCTCTCTCTCTCTCTCTCTCTCTCTCTCTCTCTCTCTCTCTTTCTCTCTTCCTCTCTCTCTTTCTCTCTCTCTGCCTCTCCTTCTCTCTCTGTGTAACTCTGATTTTCAAATAAATAAATAAATCTTTTTAAAAAAAGCTATGTATTAATATATGCTTCAAAAGGAAAAAGGCTACCATGGGGCTGGCGTTTTGGGGCCGTGGTTTAAGCTGCCCTTTGCAATATACTGGTCTGATATCTCAGCACTGGTTTGAGTCCCAGCTGCTCATCTTCTGATCCAGCTTCCTGCTAATACACCTAGAAAGGCAGTGGAAAATGGCCCAAGTACCTTGGCCCCTACCATCCATGTGGGAGACCCAGATGGAGTTCCTGGTTCCTGATTTCTCTTGGTCCAGACCTGCCTGTTGCAAGCCATATGGGAAATGAACTAATAGTTGGAAGATTATTCTCTGTCTGTCCCTCTATTTCTGTTGCTCTGCCTTTCAATTTAATACTTAAATAAATGTTTAAAAAAGACCACTGTGAGATAGTTTCATATAGCTTGTCACATTATTGAAAATGTGGGGTTTTATGTTAACTGACTAATTTTATTACTAGAAACTAACATTTATTCAGTATTTACCATATTTTGATATACATTTTAAACCTCACTCCCCTCTTATGTGTCTTCATCATTTATTAGGTGGAGAACTAGAGATTGAATGAGATTGATAACTTCCCCAGAGTCCAGTTTTTAGTTACTAACATGTAAAATTCAAAATATGCTCCTAAAAACACCCATTATTTTATCAATTCTGAAGTTATTTTAGCACAGAGTAACTAATGATTTTGTGTTTTTGTGAAGGGAACCATTTCAATTAGTGCCTGTAATTAATTAGATTTGATTAGTGTGGACAAGAATGTACCATGTTTGTAATAGAAATACAGACAAAGAATACAAAGAAAATAAAAAGCTGTCAATATGTCATGATTAGTATATAGGCCAAATAGTTCTCAGTTGCTGATAAGTTTTTATAGGCTGATTTAATTAAAGATGAGGGTGGATAGATGTGATGAATGGTGACATAGTTAAAGAAAAAATAGTTTGGACTTCTGCAGGGTTTTTGTTTGTTTGTTTTTGTTTGTTTGTTTGTTTTTGAGGGAATAGTTACATTTCAGCGAGTGTATAGATGATATAACCAAATAAAAAGAGCCAGAGCAGAAAGCGGTTTATGTTTGACCAGGGCAAAGTATATAGATTTTGGATTATAAAAGGTTATTGTTGTTTGTACATTTGTTCCATTGCATGCATAGTTTTCTTTCACCTAAGACTTTATCATAACTTTTTGAGCTAGATAGGATAATCTGAAGGTCCTCACCTTACTTTGTGTAAGGTGATTCCTGAGAGTGTATAGCTTTTCAGTGGCGTGGCAAGATCTGTTAACCACAGCTATTGTTTGCATGCTTGTGCTCTTTGCTCAGTAATGTAAGTCCTGCTTACCTTCAAATTACAAACAACTTATTTACCCATCTAGAAATGAAACAGAGTTGTAAAATAGAGGCCTGCCTTGCAGTCATTCCTATCATTAGTTTTCCTTGGTATATGTGCTTGAGGTGGTAGGAGAGTGGGTAAGTTGCTTAAATATTCACTGATTTTATGTTTGGATTGTGTATTTCATATCTAATGAATGGCAGCAGATTTAATCTTTGCTTAGAAATCAGAAATATCAGATTATGTATGATATATTTTAGATTGACTTTTTCTGATACTATAATAATATAAGTATTGAAATCACATTTTTTTCTCTTCATTTGCAGTAGTATTATTGATTCCACAGAATACAGCCAACCTCCAGGTTTCAGTGGCAGTTCTCAGGTAAATAATGTATTTAATAGTTTGTTTTAGTGGTACCTTGAGCATTAGTGGTACCTTGACAATATGGTAGAATTGTTCCATAAATATACTGTCAGAAAAATAGCCTTTTTGAATGCTATGGCATTCATTAGGACTTGAATAGCTCTGATGCATAAGGGCAGAATTAGCTGTTATTAGCCATTGTATGTGAAAGATAAGAGTTAAAAAATTTAACTTACCTGTAATATTAGACTGCGGGAGGAAGGAAATACTTTAAGAGGGAAGTGTGAGTAGCCATGGCATTGTTTGTCTAAGAGTTACCATGTCAGTGGATTCTCCATCGTTCCGTTGAAACATTCAGTTTTTTATGGAATGTAGACTACAGGTTTGAGCAAGACACATTATTTTCTCCTCTTCTAGTTAATTGTATGATTATTTTGGCTTTTACTCTCTTCGTTTTTGACTTGGGGGTGCTTATATTTGTCAAACCTATTTTGGAGACCTGGTGAGTTTTCATTTTTTTGAAAAAGCAGTTATATATTGAAATGATTTCAGCCTCAGAGAATAAGTTAGAAGAATACTAAAATGAATTCCTTTATATTTTTCACCCAGACTGTCCAAACATTAACATTTTATCACATTTGTTTTATCATTCTCATTTTGTCTCTCTTTTACATCTGTATCCATATAACTTTTTCTCTGGATTGCTTAAGTTTTAGACATGTTGTTTTGCCCTAAATATTTCATTGTATATTTCCCTAAAAAATATTTTCCTATATTCAAAATATAATTTTAAAATTAAAGAAGTTAACATTGATACCATTATCTAATCCTCAGATCTTTCTTAGATTTATGAATTATCCTAATAGTATTCTTTTATAGTAAAACGGAAACAGGTATATATTCACTTTGTGAAAATATAGTGCCAGTATTTTTATCAACATGAAGCATACATGCTTTTTATGGTAAAGCTTTTGTTCTTGTTTCCTCAAAACTTGTGTGCCTACCTATGTTAGTGTATGCGACTGCTCTGCACCTCTTGTTACCCTCATGTGCAGGCCTGCACTTGAGTAGCAATGTTAATGTCTCCCAAGATACGTATGTAGTGAAGGTAGCTCCTGGTTTGTACGCTGAAACAATATGTTAATATCTCCCAAGGCCCATTTACAAGAAACCCCATTGATGCATTGCTATTCTCACACCAAAAATTTAGGAAGAATTTATAGATGATTAAAAAAATATGCTTAGGGCAGGGCTGTCTGTGAGTGACTCTGTGCAGAGTAAATTCATGCTTCAGGACTGAACAGTCTGAGTCTTTTGGAAAATTCAATCTTAGCATCTTCTAGAGAGCAGAAAGTCCTACTATTGTTAATGTAATGGAAATAATATGATAAATTGCATAGAACACCACACTCCTCATTCCTAGCTGTATTCTATATCAGACAGACCTAAAATAAATTGACATAAAGATCAAAATAATAGAATAGTTAAAGCCAAACTGGCAAATGCAAACTAAAGAATTTCATACACCAAAAGCTAAAACAAAAATTAAAAAAAAAAAAAAAAAAGTACAAGTACTAATGAAAATAGAACTCCAGGAGAATCATAACAGAGTTTTCCATGTAATTGTACAAGCCATACTTCCCAAAAGTAATATACGGTTGTCCCTCAGAATCTGCAGGGGAATAGTTCCAGGTTACCCGGCCCCACTCCCTCCTGTTGCAAACCCCAGAATCTGATTTTTTTAAGCCTCTTTTATAAAATGGCATAGTATTTGCATGTAACTTGTGCACATCCTCTTGTGTACTTTTAAATTATCTCTGATACTTTAATACTTAGTACAATGTGAATAGTTGTATCATACTTCATTTTTAGATAAGAATGAAAGTAAATAAATAATCGTTTATCTCAAGAGTCTACATTATTGTAAGAAAGTAAATGTAAAAAGACAAACTTTATACAGCACCCATAAACAACATAAATTGATTCTATTATGATTCAGAATAGATTAAAAATAGAGAATGCTAATATATACTAATCAAAATAGCAGTGTTAATGAAATGTATAATTTCTAAGGAAAATAAAAATACTAAAATAAAGCAAAAATATTTTTTTAAGATTTATTTGAAAGGTAGTGTTAGAGAGAGGGATGTTCCATCCAGTGGTTCACTTCTCCGATGGCTGTAATGGCCAAGACTGGGCCAAGCTGAAACCAAGAGTCAGGAGCTTCTACCAAGTCTCCTACATGGGTGGAAATGGACCTAAGCACCTGGGCCATCTTATGCTGCTGTTTCTAAGCCGTTAGCAGGGAACTGGAATGCAAGTGGAGCAGCCAGTTCACAAACCAGTGCGCACATAGGATGCCAGCTCAAAGGTGGTTGCTCAACCAACTGTGCAACAATACCAGCCCCTAAATTAAAGCAATTATAAGTTAATTTGGGGGGCTGGCACTGTGGCATAGCAGGTAAAGCTACCGCCTGCAGTGCCAGCATCCCATATGGGTGCTTGTTCGAGTCCCGGCTGCTCCACTTCTGATCCAGCTCTCTGCTATGGCCTGGGAAAGCAGTGGAGGATGGCCCCGGTCCTGAAGCTCCTGGCTCCTGGCTTCGGATAAGCACAGCTCTAGCTGTTGCAGCTAATTGGGGAGTGAACCAGGGGATGAATCTTTCTGCCTCTCCTTCTCTCTTTGTGTAACTCATTCAAATAAATAAATAAATCTTGAAAAGAAAAGTTAATTTGAATACATTGGTAACCATAATTATTTGTTTAGTAGCTTTGAGTTTTAAAAATCACAATAATGCTAAGATAATACAGAGAATTTGACCAGCTTATCTTACAATTTATTGGGAAAATAAATGAGAGTTAACAATGGAGAGAACATTTACCCAATCAATATTAAAATGTACTGTAAGACTTCTGTAACAAAAGGAACAGGTTAAAACTTAAACATCCTAACAAAAGATAATTTTTAGTTTGGCCTCTAGTAATGATAAACATGTAGATCAATGATGAGAGATTAAACATATGGTTTTGTGACAACTGGGAATATTTGATCGTTTATCTCCTTTTTTTTTATCACTTACTGAAATAATCCAGATGAGCTAAATAAGGACTTAAATAACAAAAGAACTAAATAGAGATTAAGAAGGAAGCCTGCATATATGCAAGCACCAAGCTGGCATTGTTGGGATGCTGATGTGCCTGTTCAAGTCCCAGCTTCAGATCCAGCTCCCTGCTAATGCACCTGGAAAGCAGTGAAAGATGGCCCGAGTACCTGGGCCCCTGCACCCACGTGGGAGACCCTGAGTGTAGATCCAGGCTCCTGGCTGTGGTCTGGTCCACCCTAGGCCATTGTTGCCATGGAAGGGATGAACCCTAATGTGGAAGATATTTTTCTGTCTCCTTCTCTCTGTTTCTCTGCCTTTCAAATAAATAAATCTAGCCTTTAAAGAAAATAAAAACACAAAATTTATACTTAAAATGGGAGAGGTATCAGTGTGGTAGGTAAATGGCTTAATACCAGTTTCATTCTATTTAATAAATTTTTGTTTTATTTGGGAGGACTCAAGACAGAAACACAGAGATAGATGGAGAGAGATCTTCCTTTCACTGATTCTTCCCCTGTGCACTCACCAAATGCCCACAAATATCAGTTTTGGGCCCAAGTAACGACTGGAGCCTACGACTCCATCTGGGTTCCCCATGTGGTTGGCAGGGTCCCAAATATTTGAGCCTTCATCTGTTGCCTGCAAGGATGTGCGTTAACGTAAATTGGATTGGATTTGGAGTAGTCAGGATTGGAACCAGATACTCTAGTATGGGACATGGGTTTCCCAAGCAATGACTTAACTGCTGCACCACACACTTTATTCTCCACCTCGATGTCCTTTTTTTTATTTTTTTAATGAAATCTCCTAGTAGGATAAAAAAAAATAGCAAGGAGGACATGATTAAAAACAAAATGCATCCGTTCAGTTCATATATGAAATAATACTCAGTTTCCTGAGTGATAAAAGCAAAATATGAGATAATATAAGGTATGCCAAAGGTCATCTAATAGGGATAAGATCAAAGGAATGTTTCAGAATGGTAAGTACTGTTACTTGCAGTGTGAATGTATGTCTGTGTGAAAGATGGTGAGTGCAAAGGACAGGAGAGGGAGACGCATTGATAGGCTTTTTTTTTTTTTTTCTAAGATTTATTGTTTATTTGAAAAGCAGATTACAGAGAGAAAGACAGATCTTCCATCCACTGATTCACTCCCCAAATTGCCGCAATGGCCATATCTTGGTTTTGGACCATCTATTGCTGCTCTCGCAGGCATGTCAGCATGGAGCTAGATGGGAAGTAGAGCAGCCAGGATTTGAACCACTGTCATGTGGATTTCTGGTGTCGCAGGCGGCTGCTCACCCTGCTGTGCCACAACTCGGGACTCCGAGTTGGTAGTCTTTGGTAGTTGGTATGGCAAATGTTAGATAATGTTGATTTATTAGTTAAGCACGTAGGAATGTATTGTATGAGATGAGTCCATGTACTATGTAAAATAACATAATTATAAAGTATATAATTTCCAGTATTAACTATGTAAGTAAAAATTCTGGAAAAATAAATACCCTAGCCATTTTAGAATAGTTATAGAAATTATGCTACAACCACAGGATGGAGAATTTTATTTTTTTAAGTATTTATTTATTTTAATGGAATTTCACTGAAAGAGAGAGAGACAAAGAGAGATCTTCCATCCTCTGGTTCATTCCCCAGCTGGCCACAATGGTCGGCACTGGATCAGGCCAAAGCCAGAAGCTAGAAGCTTCATTTGGGTCTCCCATGTTGGGGGCAAAGGCCCAAACATTTGGGCCCATTCTGCCGTTTTTCCAGGCCATATGCAGGGAGGTGGATCTGAAATGGAGCAGCTGGGAAATGAGCTGGCAGCCATATGGGATGCTGGTGTCACAGGCGAAGACTTTACTGGCTACACCACCACACCAGCCCTATATATTACTGTTCTTAAAAATAATGTTTAATAGTTGTTATTAAAAAATTGTTAGCAATGTAATGTAAGTGTAACCAGAAACATAAGAACTTTAAGTAGCTATTTTATACTTTAGAATTTCATTAATTGCCTATTGATTTTGATTTAGAATTTTTATGTAGTCATAGTATAATTAGATATGTTAGGTAATTCACAGATTGACAGTTTATAATTTTTTTTTTTAGAAGTGGCTGAATGTATTGTGTGACATCTGCTGCTCGATTTTATTTTTTTGTATTTTTTTTAATTTTCTTTTTTTTTTATTAAACTTTTATTTAATGAATATAAATTTCCAAAGTACAGCTTATGGGTTACAATGGCTTCCCCCCTCCCATAACTTCCCTCCCGCCCGCAACCCTCCCCTTCCCCACTCCCTTTCCCCTTCCATTCATGTAAAGATTCATTTTCAATTCTCTATGTATACAGAAGATCAGTTTAGTATATATTAGGTAAAGATTTCAACATTTTGCCCATATAGCAACATAAAGTGAAAAAACTACCATTGGATTACTAATTATAGCATTAAATAGCAATGTACAGCACATTAAAGACAGAGATCCTACATAATTTTTTTTCAAATTAATTAATTTTCTATGCCATTTCCATTTTAACACCAGGTTGTTTTTTTTTTTTTTTCATTTCCAATTCTCTTTATATACAGAAGATCACTTCAGTATATAATTAGTAGAGACCTCATCAGTTTGTGCCCACACAGAAACACAAAGTATAAAAATACTGTTTCAGTACTAGTTATAGCATCACTTGGCTTTAGACGACACATTAGGGACAGATCCCACATGGGGTGTAAGTACACAGTGACTCCTGTTGCTGACTTAACAATTTGACACTCCTATTCATGGCGTCAGTAATCTCCCTAGGCTCTAGTCATGAGTTGCCAGGGCTATGGAAGCCTTTAGAGTTCGCCGACTTTGATCCCATTCCGATAGGGTCATAGTCAAAGTGGAGGTTCTCTCCTCCCTTCGGAGAAGGGTACCTCCTTCTTTGATGGCCCCGTTCTTTCTACTGGGATCTCACTCACAGAGATCATTCATTTAGGTCTTTTTTTTTCCATGATATCTTGGCATTCCATGCCTGCTATACTCTCATGGGCTCTTCAGCCATATCTGAATGCCTTGAGGGCTGATTCTGAGGCCAGAGTGTTGTTTAGGACATCTGCCATCCTATGAGTCTGCTGTGTATCTCACTTCCCATGTTGGATCGTTCTCTCCCTTTTTGATTCTATCAGTTAGTATTAGCAGACACTTGTCTTGTTTGTGTGATCTTTTTGACTCTTAGACCTATCAGAGCTATCAATTGTGAGCTGAAATTGATCACTTGGACTAGTGCGATGGCATTGGTACGTGCCATCTTGATGGGATTGTGTTGGAATCCCCTGGCACATTTCTAACTCCACCATTTGCTGCCAGTATATGACTATAGTCATAGTATAATTAGATAAGTTAGGTAATTCACAGATTGACAGTTTATAATTTTAATTTAAAATTATTTAAAATTTAAATTTTGGCCATTTTTGCCCTTTTGTCCATTACTGGAAAAGAAAGATAAAAAGAAAACATTTCTTGGCCCAGGACAAACTCTGAATCACTTATTGCATTTATTCGTCTTATCTCCTTAATCTCCTCTCAAGTGGTGTAGTTCCTCAGTCTTTCATGACACCTGCATGTTTTGAATAGTTTATTTATTTTGTAGGATACCCCTTTAACATCTGATAGGGCTAACCAATCTTCTGTCATTTTTCTTTTTACAGAATAGTCTTTCCTGTTTGCTTTTTCAAAATAACATCCATATCAACTTATCTAGCTCTATAAAGATGCTTTGTTGGATTTTTATTAGAACTGCCTTAAAAAAATCGTGAGAGGGAGAAAGAAAAGGTAAGGCGAGATGAGATGAGATGAGATGAGATGAGATGAGAGCAAGAGGGCAAGAGAGCAAGAGAGCTGGGCCGGGCCAGGCTGAATCCATGAACAGGGAACTTAATCCAGGGGTCTCAGGTAAGGACAGGACCAGCCACCTGAGCTCTCACGTGCTGTACCCCAGGGTGCACCTTAATGGGAAGCTAGCATTGGAAGTGGAGCTGGTGCCTGAACCAAGACTCTCCAGCATGGGATGCTGGTGTTCCAAGCAGCATCTTAACCAGTGCACCTAATGTCTACTCCTAGAATTTCTGCCTTTAACTTAAAAATTGTTTTAGGGAAAATTGACGTCCTTATGATACTGAGTGTAAGATTTGCCCATTTCTTCAAAAGCTCGTTTCTAAGTATTTTGAAAATTTATGTTTTTGTAGATTATTTTTAACAGACATAAAATTGTACATATTTACAGGATATCATGTGATGTTTTGAAACCATATACATTCCATGATGTCTACTCTGGGTAATTATTTCCTCAAACATTTACATTTAGTTATGGTGAAAACATTCCAAGTCCCATCTTCAAGTACTGTTTTTAATAGAGAAATTTATAGTACATTAACATTATCTATAGTCATTCTGTACAGTGGAACCCCAGAACTAATTCCCATTAATCATTCCCTATCCCTACCTTCCCCCTTTCTCCTCAGCTGTCATTATGCCTTTTTTTAAAGATTGCACATGTAAGCAAGATCACGTTGTACTTACTGTACTGCCTTATCTCACTTAATAACCTCCAGTTCCATCAGCAGTGTCACAAATGACAGATTGCACCCTTGTTAATGACTGAGTAGTAATCCATTGTGTATATGTACTACATTTTCTTTATCCATTTATCAATGAATTGTTTTCATTTCTTGGCTATTTGAATAATGCTTCAATAAACATGGAGTACAGATGTTTCTTCAACAGAGTGATTTTATTTCTCTTGGATATATACTCAGTAGTGAGATTGCTGAATCATGTGGTAGTTCTGTCTTTAGTTTTTTGAGGAGTCTTTATATTATTTTCCACAGTGACTGTACAAATTTCCATTCCTGGAAACAGCCTGGACTGGGCCAAAAGTAGGGAGACAGAAGCTTAATCCACTCTCCTTTGTGGGTGTTGGGAATCCTATAACTAAATCCAGAAGCCAGAGCTGGTATCAGACCCAGGCACTTTGACTTATGTCGTAGTTGCTAGGCTCAACACCTGCCCCTGTTTTGTCGTTGTGATAATAGCCAATCAAACTGGATCAAGGTATCATTTGATTGTCGTTTTGATTTGCATTTACATGATGGTTCATGATATTGAGCACTTTTCATGTACCCTTTGGCCATTTGGATGTCTTCCTTTGAGAAATGTTTCTTTAGATTTCCTGCCTATTTTTAAAGTTTCATTATTTGTTCTTATGGTGGTGGTTGTTATTGACTTCTTTGAGCTCCTGTTATATTCTGGTTATTAACTCCTTGTCAGTTGTATAGCTACAAATATTTTCTCCCACTTTGTAGGTTGTCTCTTCACTCTGTTGTTTCCTTTGCTGTGTAGAAGCTGTTCACTGTAATGCAATCCCATTTGTTTATTTTTACTTTTGTTTGTTGTCCTTTTGGGATCTGATCCAAGAAATCTTTGCCCATTCCAATATCCTGAGACATTTCCCCTATTTTTTTTTAATGTTTGTTTTTGTTTTTTGTTAGTACTTGCAAAGATTCAGGTCCAACGTTTAGGTCTTTAATCCATTTTGAGTTGATTTTTGTACATAGTGAAACATAGGATTTTAGTTTTTGTTTTTTAATTTTTTTTTTTTTTTGACAGGCAGAGTGGATAGTGAGAGAGAGAGACAGAGAGAAAGGTCTTCCTTTTTGCCATTGGTTCACCCTCCAATGGCTGCTGCGGCCGGCGCATCACGCTGATCCGAAGCCAGGAGCCAGGTGGTCTCCAATGCGGGTGCAGGGCCCAAGCACTTGGGCCATCCTCCACTGCCTTCTCGGGCCATAGCAGAGAGCTGGCCTGGAAGAGGGGCAACCAGGATAGAATCCGGCGCCCCAGCCGGGACCAGAACCCGGTGTGCCGGCGCCGCAAGGCGGAGGATTAGCCTGTTAAGCCACAGTGCCGGCCAGGATTCTTTGCATTTAAACATTCAGTTTTCTCAGCACCATTTATTGAAAACTCTGTGCTTTTCCCAGTGCATTGGCGGACTGTAGATGCATTGGTTTACAAGTTTCCATTTTGTTTCATTGAACTGTGTATCTTATTTTTATGCCAATACAATGCTGTTTAAATTGTAGTAGCTATACATTTTAAAGTCAGGCAGTGCAAAAGTTTTAATGTAAAGTAATAATACCTTTGTCAAATGAGTTCGGAAGAATTCCTTCATACTCTGTTTTCGAATAATTTAAGAAGACTTGGTGTTTTCTTTAAAGGTTTTGTGGAAATCAGCATTGAAGCCATGTAGTCCTGGACTTTTCTTTGAAGGGTGACTTTTTATTATAGTTTTAATCTTGCCACTCATTTTTGGTCTGTTTAGATATGTTGTGTCTTCATGATTTGATCTTAGAAAGTTTTATGTTTCCAGGAATTTGTCCATTTCTTCTAGGTTATCAATTTTTGGGCAAATAGTGAGCCCCAACAATCCTTTGTATTTCTGTGGTGTCAGTTTCAATTCCTTTTCTTGTCTGATTTTAGGTATTTGAATCTTCTCTCCTTTTTTCCAATGAGTCCAGCAAAGGGTTTGCCAATTTTGTTTGTCTTTTCAAAGAATCAGTTCTCTCCTCATTGATATTTTGTTGTAATTTTTTGTCTCTGTGCCATCTATATCTGTTCTAATTTTTTTTATTTTTTCCCCTTTAATAGTATTGGGCTTGATTTGCTCTTGTTTTTCTAGTTCCTCAAGACATGGTAATAAGTCATCTATTAGAGGTCTTTCTGCTTTTTTGATTGCTATAAACTTTCCTCTTAGTACTGCTTTGCTGCATCCCACAGGTTTTGATAATTTTTTTCCATTCCATTCATTTCAAGAAAGTTTTAAATTTCCTCCCTGTTCTGTTGGGCTGTCTTCCCTTTCCTTCACAGTCAGGTTAGCTGGATTAAAGCAGAGCAGCCAGGACTCAAACTGACGCTCCCATGTGGATGCTGGCGTTGCAGATGGCAGCTTAACCTGCTGTGCCATGACACCAGCCCCAAGCACAGTATTCTTGACTGGCCATTTTTCCCTTGGTTACTGTGAAAGTCTCGTCCCATTTCCTCCTGGCCTGTCTGGTCTCTGCTGAGAAGTTTGAAGTCAGTTGGATTGAGGCCCCTGTTTGTGTTAATCTTCTCTTCTCTGGTCTCCAGAGCTTGGTTATAATGTGTGTTGGGGTAGGCTTGGCTGTGTTGAAACTGACTGGTGATCCTTGATCTGCCTGTACCTGGATGGTTGTGTCTTTTTCTAGGTTCCAGAAATTTTGTGTTATTGTCTCTTTGAATATGCTTCCAGCCTCTTTTGCATTCTCCAGTCCCTCTTGAACTTCAGTAACTCAAATAGTTGCTTTCTTCGTGTTGTCCTAAAGTTCCCATAAGCTTTCTTTATCCTTCTTACTGCTCTCTCTTTTTCCCCTTCCATTGTGAATTTTCTAATAGAGTTTCTTTGAGTTCACCAATTCCTCTGTTTGACCTATTTTACTATTTATGCCTTCCAACACATTGTAAATTTTACTTATATACTTTTCATTTGAAGAATTCATTTTGATTTTTTAAAAATTACTTCTGGTGCTGGAGCTGTGGAGTAGCGGGTAAAGCCACCACCTGCAGTGCCAGAATCCCATGGTCAACGGCTCAAGTCCTGGCTGCTCCACTTCCAATCCAGCTCTCTGTTATGGTCTGGGAAAACAGCAGAAGAAAGCCCAACTGCTTGGGCCCCTGCACCCGTATGGGGACCCAAAAGAAGCTCCTGGCTCCTGGCTTCGGTTCAGCTCAGCTCCAGCCATTGCAGCCATTTGGGGGAGTGAACCAGTAGATGGAAGACCTCTCCACCCCCCCCCCAACTTTGCCTCTTGAATAAATAAATAAGCCTTTAAAAAAAAAACGCTTCCATCTTTTTCAGTTCTCTCCGTTAGAATATTAAATTGCTTCTCTGTGTTCTCTTGAAGTTCACTGAGTTGCCTTAGGATAGCTATTTTGAAGTTATATAGCATTTGAAAATTTTGATTCCTAGATGGTTATTTCTGGTGCCTTTTTTTTTTTTTTTAAAGATTGATTGATTTGACAGTATTACAAAAATAGAAGGGGAGAGAGAGAGAGATCGATCGATCGATCGATCGATCTTCCATCCGCTGGTTCAGTCCCAAAATGGCTGCAACAGCCAGGGCTGAGCCAGGCCAAAGCCAGGAGACAAGAGCTTCTTCCAGGTCTCCCATGTGGGAGCAGGGTCCCAAACACTTTGACTATCTTCTGCTGCTTTCCCAGACACATTAACCGGGAGCTGGACCAGAAGTGGAGCAACTGGAACATGAACTGATGCATAGATGGTATGCCGGCGCTGCAGACGGCGGCATGACCCACTGTGCCACAGTGCCAGCCCCTCTGGCACTTTTTTTGTTCATTAGGTGACGTCCTGATTCCCTGGACGTTCTTGAGGTTTGTTGGTGTATGACATCATCTGTACAGTGAAAGACTGGTTATAGTAATCTGGCTTCATTATGGCTATTCTTGTAGAAATTCTAAGCAATTTCTTATTTTCTCTGAGTTGTTGGACATTTCTGCTATATAAGTACTAGCTAGCATCCCAAATGTAGTTTTGCTTTTGATATGCTGTGAATGTTTTTTCATAGTTTCAGTCCTGTGTGCTTTCCAAGCTCAAATTTGTTTTAAGTTCACATTTGGTGTATTGTTCAGAATGAACTGTGGGAGTGCCTAAAAAGGTGTATTCCATCCCTATAGACCCCTTCCTGGAGCTAACATAGACTTAGACCAAAGCCTTGATGCTAGATCCTACCTGGAGACTACAGCCCATTTGCACCATTCCTTGGAGGTAGGACCAAAACCCGCCCTGCTTCTTGCCATTCCCACATGCCATTGGTGATGCTGGCTGGGGTGTAAGACTGATCAACTAGGGTCACAGAACTGTACTTGGTACCAAAGCAAGCACTGCCTGAGGACGGGTCATTAGGATTCCAGTGCTCAGTGCTCAGTGTTGAGTTTTCCCAGCCTAGCACTGAGTTTCCATGCAGTCTGTGATTGTTGCTGCCTGAGGTCATAGGAGGGGGTGATAGAGACAGCCCTTCCTCTACCTATGATGGCACTAGGTCAGTCATACCTGGGTCTCCACAGTCATCATGCCCTGTGCAATCTTGGGGTACATGCCACCCTAGTGAAGCTGGTAATGAAACACTCCAAAACAAGTCTGTCTGTCTTAGCAGGATGCAGGCACGGATCTGTGAATGGGCCCATTAGAATCTGCCCAGTGTTTAGCTTTGCTTCCCAGCACTGATTCTCCAGACAAGGTCCTATGGTTCCGTTATAGTCCGCCCAGTGTTGAGAGATAAAGGCATCCCCTTACCTGCCCAGGCTGGTACTAGGCTGAGTAACACAGTCACTTGATCCCAGGATGTCACAGGTGTATTCACCAAGCCCATTTGAGGCTGGCATTGACACACTGAGAAGAGTCCATCCCAGTAGAGAGTGTGTCTCTGCCTGATGCTGCACCAGCTCTAAAGGCTGAGTCTGCAAGAATTGACCTTTGGGCATTATCTGGTGCTAGGTCTCACTGTTGGCCATTGATGGTTTGATCTTTTGTGAAATGGTGTTGCATATTCATGTCTTTTCCAATTTGTGTGTGGGTGGGTGGGTGTTGCTCTTTCTCATTTGCTTGTAGTTCTTTTAAAATAAATGTTTCCTGAATACCAATCATTCCTTTCTATGTGTTAGAAATATCTTCTTGGCCAGCGCCACGGCTCACTAGGCTAATCCTCTGCCTGTGGCGCCGGCACCCCGTGTTCTAGTCCCGGTTGGGACGCCGGTTCTGTCCTGATTGCTCCTCTTCCAATCCAGCGTTCTGCTGTGGCCTGGGAAGGCAGTGGAGGATGGCCCAAGTGCTTGGGCCCTGCACACAATGGGAGACCAGGAGGAAGCACCTGGCTCCTGGTTTTGGATCGGCGCGGTGCGCCGAGCGTAGCGGCCATTTTGGGGGTGAACCAACGGAAGAAAGACCTTTCTTTCTGTTTCTCTCTCTCTCTAACTCTGCCTGTCCAAAAAAAAAAAAAAATCTTCTTACAATTTGCTTCTTTTCTCAACTTTTTAATAATGATGTTGATAAGCATGTATTTTTAACTTCTATGTCATGGAATTTATAACATTTTATTTTATAATTGTTGTTTTTCATGTATCATTTGAGATACACTTCTTTTTGTCAAGGTCATCAACATTTTCCAGTAGCATACAACACAGTTTTTGTAAAAGTCCCATGTGTGCTCAAGAAGGCACATTGTGTAACTGAGTACAGTGTTTTATTTGTATTTATTAAATCAAACTTCTGTGTTTGACTAAATATGTGTTACTGGAATACTCTTTGAATTGATTTGACAAAGCTTATCTCCTACTGTGTTGGTAGATTTGTTGACTTCACTGGAAATTTCTACTCTCTGCATTTTGGAGGCTGTTTTATTACAAATAGACATATCTATTGTTGTTGAATAAAATGTTTTTTCTGTTATGCAGTACTGTTTCCATCCTTTACATCTTGATTCTATTTTTTTTCGGTTAATATTTTCCTATTATCTGTCATACTGTCTTCCAAAATCTGTTTGTTTATGTTTTAGATGTTTCTTTGGCAGATAGCCTGCAGTTATGTTTTCAGAAAATGAGTTCTATCACTATTTCCGTTGGTGAGTGTTTCCATTTAGATTCGTTATGAATACTGATGTAGTTTCTCTCTGTTTTACTCCTTATTTTTGCTATTTTCTCACATTTTGATTTTTTTCTTATATTTATTCCTCCCACTACACCTCTACGGTATTGAATGCTACCTGTTGTGTTACGATCCTTTCAGTAGTTATCCTTGAAATTAATCCACATTTGTCATCAAAACAGAGTCTATTCTTAATCAGTATCTTAATTACTTTCCTGAAAAATATAGTCACTTCAAAACCCAGATTTTCATCATTTCTGTATGATGTCTATGCTATATATGTAGTTGTACATGTATTTTCTAAACCCCACAAATTACTATTATAATTGGCAGCAATATTTAGAATCATTTATTCGGTTGGTAGTTTTCTTGCTCTCTCAGTTTTGTGTCTTAGACCTTCTAGTTTTTCATAAGTGTGTTTCAGGTACCATACAAAATTTCAGAAATTCCTTTAGATTTGGCTCATTAGTTATAAACTATTTTCATGCACAGGAAAATATATTTTGTTCATGTTGCAAGATAGTTTTATTGGGTCCTGAATTTTAGATGGAGTTATTTTTCCTCAATTTTTGATGATAATCAAAGTACATTGTGTTCCATCTTCTTCTATTGCTGTTAAAAGTATTATGCCTCTTTAATTATTGTCCCTGTTAAATTTAAGTTATCTTTTCTGCTTGAGTTTTAAGATCTTCTTTATGCCATTGGACAAAAACATAAGGCCTCGACTTTTAGATTTCCTCCTAGTCATCCTGCTTGGTAGGAATAGTTTCTGTGTCTGTGTGTTCCAGTTCTGGAAGTTTTCCAACTACCAGTTCTTTAAACACTTCTTTATTGAAACTGTTGCACTCTTGTGATATTCTGGCCTATTTCAAATAATTATTCCGTCTTTTATTTCTCGTATCGTTTCTTTCCAGCTTTCTGGTTTCTGATTTCACTGTAGATAATTCCTTTAGATATCTCTTCTAGTTTGCAAATTCTGTTTTAGGTTTCCTCACATAGGATGGTTGCTAAATTGCAGTGAAGGACTTGGTAAACAGGCTTTTGTCCCCAGACTAACTGCTGTCCTCTTTACCCCCACTCTCCTGTGCTGTTGTATTTTGTTCGCCATCATTTCTCTGAGTTCAGCTCCTTGCTTGTTATGTCTTTGGACGTTATCTTTCAGTACTTCACAATATGATTCTTACCTTCCACCCAGTTTGATTAAAGCAAGGACATGCTATACAGTGTCTGCTGTAGTGCTTAGTACTCTCGAGGTAGTGCCTTTGACATTCTGACTGTAGCTGTTGGTGAATTGTGTTATTACAAAATCTCATTATATATCTTCTCGATCTGTTTATGTGCCTCAAGCATAGATAATAGCGCCCCCCCCCCTTTATTTTTAAACAAGCTGTAGGTAATGTACACCTAGGATCGTGAATCTTTGATGTTTACAGTATCTTGTACCATATTTCAGGATTGTTGTCTTTGACTTTTTCTATCTGATTTTGTTATTCTGTTCTCTAATAAATAAGTAAAACTCTTTAGCAATAAATATTACTACTGCTTAATCTAATAATCAATAATAAGTGGATATTTCCTACAATCAGGAACTGTTCTGATAATTCAGTGTGAGACTACAATATAAGGATGATGAAAAATAGTTTTCTGTTTGATAATTGCTTTCTAATAATTTCTGGTTTTTAAGATTTGTAAAATTCAAAATTTTAGAATGATAGAATGGGTTCTATCTTCATTTAATTCAGAGAGTTCTAAGATGTTTCTCATTTTAGTCTTATAAAACTCTCATTTAGAACTTATCTTTTACTCATTTTTGTTTTATCATTCTGTTAGTAAATTTGGTACCTATTTTCACTTTAAAAGAGAAATCAGAAAATATGATCTAAAAACCATGGTTTTTCACCGTTTGTAATCATTTTATTGTGATGAACTTTAGATACTTATAAATATACAAGCATTTGGATAATATTCTGTATAAAAGGGTCTGATTTGTTCTGAGTTATAAATATCTTTTTTTATTATTGCCTTAGACAAAGAAACAGCCTTGGTATATCAGCACATTAGCTTCAAGACGAAAACGACTCACTGCTCATTTTGAAGACCTAGAGCAGTGTTATTTTTCTACAAGGATGTCTCGTATCTCAGGTACATGTTCAGGACGCCTCTTAAAGTATCTGAAATTCATATTTCAGATCTATTTCTAGGTTTTTATGCTGGATTTTTGGGAAGTTCTAGCTGCAACGGATAAGTTTGCATTTTTTACATAGTCTTTCAGAGCAGTGTGGAGATTCTGAGAGAGATTGGAGAATATTGCGTTTTAGTGGTGATTTTTGCTCTCTGTTTGAAAGTTTTTAATTTCATATAATAAGTTGTATAAAGCTTGGAAAAGCAACCATAAACATATAGCTAGCAAAAATAAAAATATTAAGTTACCTCGTCACCATTAAGTTCTAAGCACTGCTGAGAATAGAAAGGTAGAAGAACCAATTCTTACTGTAAAGGAGTAATAAACCTAGTGGGAGAAAGCAAGTAAGTCATAATTCTGTGTGATATTATATGTTACTTAAATATGCAAAGGATGTTATAGTAATAGAGAAGAAATCTCCTATTCTACAAATAGGGGAAAGCCAGGCAGAGTTGAAAATGGAGAGATGGAATCCTATCAGGATTTTGGAGAAGTTGTATTTGGGCTATTAGGGATTAACTGGAAAACGTAATTAGAAACATGTTCAAGGTAGAAGAGGTGACGTATTCCAAGATATGATGTGATGGCATAGAGTGCGCTGAGTGGAGAAGTAATAAAACTCCCTGTTCTTCAGCCTTTCTTAGCATCTATGCTCATTGGTGAAGTGGTGACATCAATACCTACATTAAAGGTTTATTTAGGGGATACAGGTCATTTATGTGAAGCACAGCAATTGGCATTTCTTGGCTATTTTGTTAATTGATGTCATTAGTACACATGCCCCAAGGCCACCAAAGAAAAATATGCCTTGATTTTTCATTGGTTGTTTAAAACTAGGCCTTAATTTTCTCTTGAAAAAAATATTTATTATTAAAATCTATATGTTGCTTAAATATTTTACACAAATTTATATGAGGTTTGGTAGTAGAGAGAAAAAATGTGCAAAGTATCTCCAAAAACCTCATGATGATGGATATTATTTTAAATAATTAGAATAATTATGTGTAGACTTAAAAATGTTTCACCAAAATAAGCTTACCTTTTCAATTCCTTTTTTTATACACTTTTTGAAACTCCTTACGTTGGGTTTACGTAGTGTTTTTTTCTAGGAAGATTAGAGGAAGCCAAGATATTTTTGTGAATAAGTTTTTACACATAGAAAGCTGTCATTTATTGCTCAGAACGACTCCTGGTTGACCTCTGTAGTAGTCTGTAGTGTAACTGCAGTAAGGAGCTGCTCAGTTAAAGTGAACCGAGAACTGCATCCTGGGTGGGAGAGTCCTTGGTAACGTTTTCATGTATTGATGGTGTGATGTCGGAGTACAGTTGTGGACCACCTGGCAGTTATTGAAACAACAAAAAGTAGAAAAAGAGATTGAGGTAGGTAACATTGTTAAAGGCAGAGTTAACAGAGAGAAGAGGGGAGACACAAAGAAAGAGAAAGATCTTCTATCTGCTGGTTCACTCCCTAAATGGTCACAACAGCCAGGACCAGGCCTAACTAGGAGCTTCATCTGGGTCTCCCACGTGGGTGCAGGGGCCCAAGCACTTGGGCCATCCTCTGCTTTTTTTCCTGGCACATTAGCAGGTAGCTGAATCAGAAGTGTAGCAGCCAGGACTGAAACATGCTCCCATATGGGATGCTGGCATTGCAAGCAGTAGCTCTACCCATTAGCCACAACGCCGGCCCCAATAATGATCTTTAAGTCTCTAGCACCATAGGCATGCTATACAGTAGTAAAGCTAGTGAGAACACAGTATTTTTTTTAGTGTAGGTTTATGGTAGAATAGACTAATAAAAAGCAGGAGGAAAATTAGACTTTAATTTGTGTGACGTTGTTGTATTACACTTAAAATATGCTGTTCCTAATTTTCAGGAATCTCAAGTTTATCTTAGATTTACACACTGGCTACCATAATCATGTTGCTAAATATAAAGTATGTCTTAGTGCCTTTGACTGTATTTGGAGAGGAAATTTCAACTTGGATATAAAAGTACCTAAAAGGTTAATTTTCCATTGTATATTTTCAAATGAGAATACATAAATCTACTCCCTCCCTGTTCTGAAAATGACAGGAATATTAATAAATTAATATCCTTTACTCAGGTATAATTGAAAGAGGATTGTAATTAAAAAGCATTAGAGGAAAAGGTACTAAAAACATTTACAAACTGGTCTGTATTTAGAATAAGAGAGGTGATAGGTCAGCAGATTTGTATTAGATGTTGATTGTAAAACAACCAAGCCAACAAAATCTTACCTTTTCATAACAACATAACTGAAAGTCAATTGCTATTCTTTTAAATACTGAATTAGTTTTATGGTTTTATTAATGAGCTTGCATAATAAGGAGAGGTCTAGTTACCATAGAAAAGGATTATGGTCTTCAATAGAATACACATACTTGAATGCTTATGATTGTGTATTCTCAAAATAATTGATTAATGTTAAAGCTTTATAAATGTAAAGTAACTATCTTTCCAGTATTTATTATATTATACAATAATAAAACTTAAAAAGAACCAATTACCTATTATATTCAGGCCACTCTATAGTACAGTGGATTTTTTTTTTCTTTTACAATAATCCATGTTTTATGTATAAGTTGTTAAATTTCCTGGAAATAATTTTTTGGAATAGGGGCTTTATCTTGATATCACTATGATATTAAATGCTACTTAGGTTCTTTCTTTTGTTTTTTAAACAGAAGCACTACAAACTTAGACACTTGTAATATAGGTTGATAGATTTGCTTAGTGTTTAAATCTTTACAGTTTGAAAAACATCACAAACAAAGGCTTACTTAGTTTTCTCAAGTATTTATAATCCTGGGATAATTTTAAAATCTCTACATGCCAACAATTATTTTCAAGATAACCTTAGCTTTCCAGATAAAATAAATTTTTTGCATGTATGTCATAGTCTTATAACTCTTTCAAGTGAATGATTCTTTCATCAGAATTTCATTACAAGTGCCCACTATCACCTTCAGATGGTATTTAAAGAGAGGAATTATGATTGTTTACCTAAAAAAAGTTGTATGTATGTATGTGGATAAGTGTAAAATAAGGAAGAAATTACGGAAAGATAGTCTATAACAAACTTTTTTCTCTTTTAATCTAGGAAGCTAAAATAACTGTGTTGTTCTTTTCATTCTTTGGAAAGGAAAATGCAAGTCTGAACTTCAAGTGATGATTTTTTCATTAACACTTTCAATATAGGCCTGCAGATATACTGCAAAATAGATTAACCTTATTTATTGTCAGGTACTTCATAAGCTGATCCTATGATTTAATGCCTACATGCCTTAGCTCTGAGTAGTTTACTGAAGTGGACTTTACTTATAGTATTTATGCAGTGTTCTCTTGGACAGAATTACTGTTGTATAATCCACCATGACATTTGAGTGAAAGTGTTTTTTTCCTTTATGATAAATGAAAGTCACTTCAAATATTTTTAATTTATGTTTGAGGATTAGTAATTCATGCATCACAGTTTCTTATTGTGTTCCTGTAACAGGATTTGAAACACTTGAAAGTTTTATTTGAGCAAATTTTTTATTTTTATTTTTATTTTTTAAAAATTTTATTTTATTTAATTGAAAGAGTTACAGAGGGAGGCAGAGGCAGAGAGAGAGGTCCTCCATCCGCTGGTTCACTCCCCAGATGGCTGCAACAGCTGGAGCTGCGCCGATCTGGAGCCAGGAGCTTCTTCCAGGTCTCCCACACTGGTGCAGGAGCCCAAGGACTTGGGCCATCTTATACTGCTTTCCCAGGCCATAGCAGAGAGCTGGATTGGAAGAGGAGCAGCCGGGACTAGAACTGGCTCCCATATGGGATGCCAGCACTTCAGGCCAGGGCTTTAACCTGCTGCGCCACAGCGCTGGCCCCGTGAGCAAATTTTTTCATTTAAAAAAGCTATTTTTGTTCTAAAGTATATAAAGTATGAACAGGGCTTTGGCAATAAATAAACATGGGTGTCCCCCTGACTCATATATATATTCCTCTTCCCCACTGTCAGGTAGTTTTACTCTAATGAATAGTTTCTCTTCCCCAGAACCATCTTGTTGTTGTTGTTTTTCTTTTCCAAGAAATTATGGATAAAGAGAATTATTATTGATGTTGAAAGACACATTCTCTGTAAAGAGCCACCATGACTTTTTTAATAAGATCAAAAGTTCACATTAATTTGTGCAAACTAGTCTTCTCTGAAATCTTTTTAAAGAGTGCTTTTTACATTTAGAATATAATTTTCAATCTGTGACTATTGATCTTTGATTAACTTTATAATTGCATTCATCTGATTTGTTTTTGTCATATAGATGACAGTCGAACTGCAAGCCAGCTGGATGAATTTCAGGAATGCTTATCTAAGTTCACTCGATATAATTCAGTACGACCTTTGGCCACATTGTCATATGCTAGTGATCTCTATAATGGTTCCAGCATAGTCTCCAGGTAAGTGGTGAGCACACTCCTTCGTATTTTCATTTGTAAGAATACTAAGACTCTAATTGTATTTTAATATCAAGTACAGCGTTTTCATTAAACACCTGAATTCTGAATTTATCTGCCAACTTAAAGTTTTGTGATCTTAGGTAAGTTTCTAAATCTCCCTACTCCTAAATTTGTTCATCATTAAAATGGAATGATTAATAGTATCCATCTAACAGGATTACAATTGGTTTTCTTGTAGTATTTAGGTCTAGTTTTAATCACAGGTCTACTCTTCATTTTTCTGGAAGTTAGTAAATAAAATAACTATCAAAGGTTATTTATAATATTGACTTCATGTATACACTGGTCTATAATTATGTGTACCTTGTAATTCAAATGAGTGCTCTCTAGTTGTGTTGATCTATGTCCCAGAACATCATGAATTTAGCCTGTATTTTCTTCTTCCGTTTAAAAAAATCAAAACTTCTTTCTTAATATCATGTTATAATAATAGCATCTCTAGAAAATGTGGGATTGCTTGTCATTCAAAAATGAGAAGTCATTCCTTTTTTGTCATTACTTGAAAGTCCTTTTAGCTTGATTTAATATAATCCTGGATTTTAAAAAATTCTGATAAAGTTTGATCATACCAAGACATTTATATCAAAGCACTTTGCACTGTAAAGGAGAAATTTATTGTCTTAGGAAGACCTAAATGAGATTTTAGTTTGAGCATATCACTTACTGAAAGTTAGGTTAGTTACATGAAAATATTTTGATTAAAAATTTAAAGTTATCTTTAGCATCCATCCTACACATTTTAGCATCTATTCTTTTCTCTTAATTGCATTGAATTAGCGTTTCTGAAAGAGAATTTTCCAAATTTCAAAATTTGTTATGTAGGATACATGAAGACTAATAGATAGCAAGAAAGGATGCTGTAACTAAAGAAATGAAAAGGCTTCACAGCTTTCACATCCCTGGTGATATTTTGCCTTTTCTTAATTTCTCATATTTGAGCACATTATTGGTAATAAATTCATTTTAAAGACTTCTCAAAATAGGGAATTTAATGATTTTTAGAAAGAAAAATAAATGTTAGAGAAGACAGATAGTATTGAATTTAGTATATTACATCATTACATTGTAGCAGAGTAATTATTACTGTAAAATAGCGTGGAATATATCTAATGTTGGTTACTTAGTGTGTTGACGGAAAGCTAAATCAGAAGCTTAACTTTTCTTCCTTTGCTTGTGTGGAGTTAATACCATGTCATCAATCCACAAGGTGGCAGCATTTATATACTTTGACAGTACCTCAACCTTGAGTCAACAGACAAGGTATAGAAATTAATGGCTTTTAGTTAAGTCCCAGTTGTTTCCAGATTAATATTAGCAAACAGTCGAAAAGAATGAAGATACTTATTGCACTCCTTTTACATATAGCAGCAATGTCAAATTTTTCATTTTTTCTTACATGAGGTGTTCAGTGGCCACTAGAGAGAAATTGTTTGAAAGTGCCTAGTTTATCTAGGACTTCATAGTGTTGCTCTTGTCTTTATGTTTACATATCCACATTGTTATGCTAAAAATTGCTATACATTTTACCTTTAGATATTGTTTTAGCATTTTTGCTTATGTTTTTATAATTTGTTAAAATTGCATTGTGTGGAACACTAATAAATTCATAAGAAAAGGGTGATTGTATGTATAACAATCCTTGCTGCTTGATCAGTCACTACACTGGTGAAGTGGTGTTTGGTTACTTACTCTTTTTTAGATACCCTCAGAAGTATTACTTGAGTTCACTAATTTCTTTAATTCTTATATCAACTCTGAGCAGTAAGATACTGCTTTTATTCCCACTTTATGGATAAGGAAATTCACATTGTTTGTCCTGAACCAAAACCCAGCAAGTATAGACAAAGCTGAGAATGACTTCCCCAGACCTTCTGGCTCTTGAGTTCTGGTTCACTGAGCTCAGGATCTGCTGAGACTTTGAGAAGAGATTCAGGAACACTGTACTTTGGAGTCACCCCATGAAGAAACAGAATTAATGCTTTCGAAGTTCTGACACTGCTCATCCTTATTTCTATTTTCTCTAGTCCTTCATGTATGTATTTTGAGTTTAATGTTAATTGTATGTTCAGGTGCCTTTTTTGCCATAGTTTGAAATTATTAAAATTAAACTTTGGTTTTCTTTATAAGTAGTTACTTAAAGGATTTTTTTTTGTTAAACTTTAATAATGATAGCCAGTGTTGGTCCAGATTAAGGTAACTTTTAATATATTCTTTTTAACATATCATCGGATGGTTGTGAGATTTCAGTTTTACCACAGAAGAGATCTCCAAGTATTATTGACTTGTTTTCTGATAAGTAGGCTTAATTTTTAATACTATCAGTAAAGTTTCTCTTTTAGTAAGAGCTATTGATGATCTAGGATTGGGGTGAAAAATAAGATGAATGAGAATTCAGAGTGAAGGACTTCCTTCCACAATTTTGCCTAGGAATAGTCTTTCAAAGCAGGTCTTCTTATTGTTTTTGAAACATATACTACTTTTAAAAATATTCTATCATTTATTTAAGATTTATTGTATTTGTTTATTTGGAAGACTGGGAGAAGAGATCTTCTATCCTATAGTTCACTCCCCAAATGGCTGGATTAGGCAGGTCAGGGCCAAAGCCAAAGCTAGGAGTCCAGAACGCCATTCTAGACTCCTTCCTGGGTGGTGAGGGTCCAAGTGCTTGGCTCATCTTCCACTGCCTACCCAGGAATGTTAGCAGAGAGCTGGATCGAAGTTGAGCTGCTGTTATTCAAACCAGCACTCTGATATTGGATGCCAGGGTCATAAGCAGCAACTTAACTCACTGAGCCACGGTGCTGGTCCCTATTTTGAGAGAACGTGAGAAAGAGAGATTTCCCACCCAGTGGTTCACGCCACAAATACCTGCAACAGGAAGAGCTGAGCCACACAAAATCAGGAAGCCAGTATCTCAGGCTGGGTCTCCCATGAGTGGCAGGGACCCATCTCCGCTGCCTTCTAGGGTACACATGTCACAAAACTGAAATCCAGCGCTTTTGAAACTGTGTTTTAGATTGGCTGCTTCATCAGGGCTGTTTTTATTTGTCTTGTTTCCTGCTGCGTTCCTATGTCTGACACATGGCAGGTACTCAGTCATTGTTGAATGAATGTATGCATGAATTAAAAATTAGTTTGCTCGGGGTGGGACTAGAGCAATGAGGAGACTAAGCAGTATCCGTCTTAGCCTACTTTTACATATTTACTTGCTGATAAATAGTCCTTTGGAGAAAAAGTTCCTAACCTAAAATTAGGTTTAAAAATCACCAATTTCATGTAATAATAATGTAAATGCCTGTTAACAGTTTAAAATAAATGGCTACCAAGTCTGATGAGTTCCCTACTTCTCTGATAATTCAAAATATAAGCTAAAGATGGAACAGTCTCATACTAAGCTTTGGATGTCACTATGTGTTCTCCCTCCTCCATGATATCTACCCTAAGATACTCTTATTCTCATCTCGGTTCCTCTTATTTTCCTGTAAATTTTCCTTTGCCTTTTGCTGAAGCTTGTTCCGAATAGAGTGAAACTGGATACTGAAAAACAAGATGTCTTCAAAAGGTTCATGAAAGAATAAATATTTTTAAAATTGCCCATGGATTTCTAAATTTTTTGTACCAAAATAAACTTGTCTTTTAAATCTGTTTTTCCATGTACTTTGTGAAGTATTCTCCTCATATTGTACTTATCATTGCAAAGCAAATATTAGTTAGATCAGCATTTGAGATTTTAGTGAGTTAGTCAAGATTTGTCACAAATCAGTGTTTGATGTCCAAGAGATAGAAAAAGGACTGACTAGAAGCCACATTTTAAGGTTAATACTCAGATGAAGAATATATTTTTAGTCAGCAGTGTTCATGGTGGAATAAGCTTCGTCAGTAGTCAGTTGTCGTACATTCTTATGTCTTTTAAAACTAAACTGTAGCTTTTTTCTTTTACTGAAAAAAATCAGTTTTATGGATCAGTATTATATTCAGCTGTCCTTGTCTAGGTTTTCTTTCTAAATGTACCTATTAATGCCAGACACTGTAAGTACTGAGAATATAAAATAAGAGTGATGTACTGAGTGGTGGGGACACAGGCCTCTAAGCTGCTCTGTAGCATAGAGTGTGAGAAGGCCGTGAAAGTGTCTGCAGGCTACACGTGGATTATGCAGAAGCAAGCGTGGAAGTAGGACGATCCATTAGAGTGATTATTGACATCTTCTGGCAGCACAGGATGATGTCCTGTATGGGTAAGTAAGCTGACTGAAGCTAGACTAAAGAAGTATTCAAGAAATGCTTAGGGACCAAGATAGACAAAACTTCATTTTAATTTATTGAGAGGCAGAGAGACTGGGAGATGGATCAATGGAAGGAGAACTTTATCCACTGATTCACTTCCCAAATACCTGCAAAGACTGGGACTGGGTGGGACTAGGAGTGAGCTGGCCAAAACCAGGAGCTGGGAACTCAGTGGGCATCTCCCACATGGGCGGCAGGAATCCAACTACTGGAGTCGCCACTGCTGTTTCCGGGTCAGTACTAGCAGGCAGCTGGAGTCAGGAGCTGGAGCTGAGGAGTGAACCGAGGTACTCTAGTATAGGACGTGGGTGTCTTAATTGCTAGGGTGATTGCCTGGCCCAAAACTTCATTTTTGAGTGGATATTGTTTGGAAACAAAGGAAGATAACCTCTTAAGTTTTTGGCTTGGGTAGCCGGGAAGAAAAAATAGAGGTGGGAATTCTACAGGAAGAACAGGTTTGAAAAGCAACAAATTTCATTGGAGATCTCCTAGAGATTTGGCACGTACTGAGACGAGGTCTGTGAATCTGGGAATTGATACATTAGTTGTAGGTGGCACAGAGGGCAGGTAGATGAGACGGAATTAATAAAGCAGAATGAGAAGATACAAGTAGTAGAGAGAATTAGCAGCACACTAATGAGAATAGGAGATAATCTACCTGGCTGGATCATCATCCCAGGACAGTATCAGGTCCAAATCAAAATAAGACTTTTTGGCCTTGACTAGAATACTTTCTTTTGGATATTAGGAGAATCAAGGAAGAGAATGGGGGACCAGCGCTGTGGTGCAAGCAGGCCACCGCCTGCAGTGCCGACATCTCATATAGGCGTGGGTTTGAGTCCCGGCTACTCCACTTCCGATCCAGCTCTCTGCTATGGCCTGGGAAAGCAGTAGAAGATGGTCCAAGTCCTTGGGCCCCTTCTCCCTTGTGAGAGACCTGGAAGAAGCTCCTGGCTCCTGGCTTCGGATCTGTGCAGCTCCAGCCCTTAACGGCCACCTGGGGGGTGCACCAGCGGATGGAAGACCTCTCTCTCTCTCTCTCTCTCTCTCTCTCTCTGCACCTTTCCTTCTCTTTCTGTGTAACTCTGACTTTCAAGTAAATAATAAATAAATCTTTTTTTAAAAAAAAAAAAAAAGAGAATGAGTGCAGAGGCAGATCCCTTTGTAGATTTGGTGACAGGGAGTTAAAGAATCCTTTAAGAGCTACACAGTTTGCAATTGTCATCTCAGCAATGGGAAAGGAGACATCATTGTAGTTCACCTGTGTGTGTAAAAGGAAGATATTTCATGATGACAATGAGTTAATTTATGGGCTGTAGAATGTAATGAATATTGAAGAAAATGAGGTAGGAGACTGCTCAGAGGTAGGCGAGAAGTAGTGGAATCAGTTTTTTGAGGTTCAGGAACAAAGAGTTGTGCAATTAGCAGGCAAGCTAGAGAGCTCTAATGAAACTTCTGAGAGAGAAGTGTTTGCACCACTGACAACAAGTATGTTTCTTTGGACTGTTTACTCCATTAGAGAATTTATTAAAATACAAGGCAGAAAATAAATGACAAATATTTGTGGAGAAAAAAACACTTTGGGAGCTGACTAAAGGAAGAATTTCCTTGAGGCTATAACTTTCAGTTTCCTGGAGGCAATTGAAATAATTCTTTTAAGTTGTTGTTACTGTTTCCCTGAATTTCTATAGATAAAACTTTTTGTACTTGATTTTTTAAGGCAAGAGTTAGTACTGGGGCTTGCGCTGTGGCACAACAGGGTAATGCCCTGGCCTGAAGTGCTTGCATCCCATATGGGCGCCGGTTCTAGTCCCGGCTGCTCCTCTTCCAGTCCAGCTCTCTGCTATGGCCTGGGAAAGCAGTACAAGATGGCCCAGGTCCCTGGGTCCCTGCACCAGCATGGGAGACCCAGGAGAAGCTCCTGGCTCCTGGCTTCGGATCAGCGCAGCTCCAGCTGTTGCAGCCATCTGGGGAGTGAACCAGCGGATGGAAGACCTCTCTCTGTCTCTGCCCCTCCCTGTAATTCTGTCTTTCAAATAAATAAAAATCTTTAAAAAAAAAAGTTAGCACTAACACGCTTTCTAATATTTGTTATCTCTAAAATCATGTCTAATTTCTTACAGAAGTTCATGGTGGAAGTCCTAACTGTTGTTAAAGACTGGGCTGTCATTGTACTTAGTAAGTTTAAGGGGAAGATAAAATTTATTTTTAACTCTCTTTGGTAAAATACATAGAAGGGCCGGCGCCGCGGCTTACTAGGCTAATCCTCCGCCTTGCGGCGCCGGCACACCGGGTTCTAGTCCCGGTCGGGGCACCGATCCTGTCCCGGTTGCCCCTCTCCCAGGCCAGCTCTCTGCTGTGGCCCGGGAAGGCAGTGGAGGATGGCCCAAGTGCTTGGGCCCTGCACCCGCATGGGAGACCAAGAGGAAGCACATGGCTCCTGCCATCGGATCAGCGCGGTGCACCTACCGCGGCGGCCATTGGAGGGTGAACCAATGGCAAAAGGAAGACCTTTCTCTCTGTCTCTCTCACTCACTCTCCACTCTGCCTGTCAAAAATTAAAAAAAAAAAAATTAAAAAAAATACATAGAAGAAAAATAAATATAATTATTCCCACAGATTCAGTTGTTTAGAATACTTCTATAGGAGACCTCCGTAAATCTTTAGGCTGCAATTCCTAATTTGAAAGGGGGCTAAAAGGACCAATTTCAATAAGTCTTGTGTGGTTTGAAAAAAAAAAAAAAAGAATTTCTTTTAGTTATCTAGTGTAACCAGAAATAAGCTCAATCATTCAGACTGAAATGAAATGAAGTGAAATGAGAACTCATTTGAATTTATTCTAGAATTTTATGTGGCACATTCTCCTAAAAAACATTAGGCAAGATTCTTGTCCTTTCAGACATACCCTAAGGACAGTGCTTCAGAGTTAGCTGGAGGGCTTGACAGAACACAGATTACTGAGTCCACTCCCCGAGCTCTGACTCTCTTGTCTGTGCTCCGCAAGAATTTTCAGGTCTAAAGAATTCCCCAGGGATACTGATACTACTGAGAATCACTGTATTGGGTCAAGAGTTGTTTCTTCGTTGCTTTTTTTTTCTTTTTCTTTTTTAAGACTTTATTTGAAAAACAGAATGACAGGAAAGAGGGAGAGACAGAGAACGAGATCTTCCGTTCAGTGGCTTGCTCCCCAAATGGCTTTGGGTCCTCTGGGTCTGTCACAGAGGTGGCAAGGGCCCTGCTGCTCTCGCAGGCAGGTGAGCAGGGAGCTGGGCTGGAATTGGAGCAGTTAGGGCCTGAGACATTGCTCCGATCTGGGACGCGCGCATCACAGGCAGCAGCTTAACCTGCTGCAGGACAGCACCTGCCCTCGTTTAGAGTTTCAAAAAGGAAGACGTGTATTTCTAATTGGAAATATTTATCATGTTCATTCTTTAGGGAAAAATAAATTATTTTTAACTAGATTTTAATGTTTAGAGCAGTTTTAGGTTCACAACAGAATTGAGAGAAAGGTACAGAGATTTTCCTTGTACCCCTCAATCCCCACACATGCATAGCCTCCCTATTAAAAACATCGTACACTGGTGTGGTAGATTTGTTAAAATTGACGAACCTACTTTGATACATCGTTATCACCCCACACCCATGGTTGTTATTAGAGCCTACTTTTTGTTTATGTTCTTTTGAGTTTGGATAATGTTTGGGTTTGTGTATGTTCTTTTGGGTTGGGTATTTATGTTCTTTTGGGTTTGGTATGACATATATATTCCCTTATAGTGTCATATTTATTTTTCATACTTTATGAATCAAACAGGGTTAAGAGCCATTAATTATATGGAGTTTTCTAAACTGATACCTTGTCTTAAGTTGTGTAGTGTGCTGTGAAAGATTGCATGTGTGCCACCTTATTCCTTCTGCTCTTGGGACACTTGGGTTGGGAAACCATCTAGTAAACCAGTTATCTCACTGTCAGAAGGGTCAATCACATGTGTAATGTATTTCCCTTGCTTCTTAACATTGATAGCTAATCACCATAATTTAGAAACCAGAACAATTAAGATATATAGTTTCTTTCAAAAAATGTTCTTTTTTAGTCACTTTTAGTAAAGGAATTTGACAGCAAAAATTTGAGCTTGTGCTCTTTAATGTATGAAATCCTGATACTGACTTGCAAAGCTGGGTTCTTAAAAAGAAACTTACATTTCCTCCGTTGGAAAATCACCTTTGCTTGACACAGAAAAAAGCCACTGGGCTGACAGTAAATAGGACACACATTCTGGGGATTGAGGTGGAAGTTTTGGACCTTACAAAATTTGAAAAATGTTCTTAAGTTTAACTTCTGTATTCTTATGAGAGGTCTTGAAAATGTATGTGGAAAATGGGTATTATGAAAAATCTGTAGATAGATTTCAAAACTTCTTGCACCAAAGTAAGTTCCATGAACTTTTTGAAATTTCATCATATAGACTTAATTAGAATAAAATAAAGTGTCCACCCATTCTATCACTGGTATGAATTTAGTGGGACTGCTTTGTACCAATTAGGTTCAGTGACTATACCTGTGAAGTAAACTTAAAATATGAGAAAGTCATTCAAATGTATTTGATGTTGAAAGTTGCACATGCCCCTAAGGGGTGTCTCAAAAGAAGAAAATAACCCCAAAGATTGCTAGTCCTCTCCTTCATAGTGCTTGCTGTGTGGATTCCTTCTTGGTGCCATCTCCGGTGATACAGTTGTTGCCACCTTCGTGGTACAGGAAGTGGTGGGGAGGGAAGACCTCTTTACAAGAGGCATTTGCGTTCTGCTTTCAAGATGGCTGGAGAGGCTGAAAGCTCCTGTTGTGTGTGCTGTTTCTCAGTGGCCTTCAGCTCAGAATCAGCCTCAGGACAGAGGAGCATATTTCAGGGTGACATATTTTGATCTTTCACAGCTACTGCTCAGAAATGACTGTGATGTCAGTATATGCAAAACTTAGTCTGGTGATGAGTGTTTTGTAGTCCAAATATTTGATAAACAGAAATTTGCCCTAGGTAATGGAAGTTGCGTATACTGATATTGCCCTTCATCAGGCATTTTGAGATGTTTAAGGCTTCTTAAGTAAGGTATTACTCTAAGAACAATTGTCCACATGTACCATTTCCACTTTTTCTCCTTTATCTGAATGAATTTCTTTATCTAGTATTTCATATATGCTGACACTTGTACAGAATTTAACCTCTGACAGTCCCAATTGACTGAAACATAGTATGAAAAATTAAAATATTTCTATTATCAAACACATGGCACTAAATTAATTACTAAAGTTCTTAGGTTAGTTTCTAGTGTTGTTACTTTAGGCCTGTTGATTTATTTTATATACAACTTCTGTAATCTTAGTTTCTGGTTTGTACCTCTTTAATTTCTAAAGGGGAAAGAGATTGTGGTAGAGAGACTGAATGACAGCAGCCAAGAAGTGATAGCTACTACCTTGATTGAGGGGAAGAAATGATAAAATCATAAATAGTACCTCAAAGTGAAGCAGTATGTTATCCACTTAATATGAGATCAGTATGGTATATGAGATCAATACGGTATATCTTAAGAGATCCTGTGATCATTGGGGTGTAATAGAGCACATAGGAACTACGAATGACAGAGCTGTGTTCACTGGTGGCATATCACCGTGTTCAGTATATTCATACAAGGCTAATGAAGAATATGTTTTATACTTGACAAATTACACTTGGGTTAAAATTTGTTTCCAAAATTGACTTTTTGAGCATTTATTGTGTCTTCAGATGTGTCCAGAAAATGCTGTTTTGGGGCTGACATGGTGCACTGAGTTAAGCTACTGCTTGCAGCATTGGCATCCCATATGGACTGGTTTACGTTCTGGCTGCTGCACTTCTAATCCAGTTTCCTGCTGATGTGCCTGAGAAGGCCCTGGAAGGTTGCCCAGGTATTTGGGTCCCTGACACCCATGTTGGAGTCTAGGATGCAGTTCCTGGCTTCAGGCTGGCCCAGACCAGCTGTCAAAGCCATCTGGGGAGTGAACTAGCTGATGGAAGATGTCTCTCCAGCGCTCTCTGTCATGCTGCCTTTTAAATAAATAAATAAATCTTCAAGAAAAAATAAAATGCTGTTGTAATGTGGTTAGCCCTTAGAAGTAACTTTAAAAATTTCCCCAGTTGTGTTAATGAAATATGAAAAATACTTGTATTTTTGATAATTATTTTTAAATTGTTGGGAACTGTGATTTTTGCAGTGGTTTTACTTACAGAAAAGTAAACATTTTAGGTGAGAAAAGTAGTGACTTTTGCCCAGTACAGGAAACAATAACCGTGGCCCGTCATTTATTTTTGAATGGCTCATAAGCTAGTAGTTTTTACATTTTCAGTTGTTTGAAAAACAGTAATATATAGCTATAATAATATATGCCGTATTTAATGAAAATTATATAAAATTCAGATTTCAGTGTATTGAAATAAAGTTTTATTGGAACACAATTGTGCTAATCTCTGTGGCTGCTTTTGCATTTTGGCAGCAGAGTTTGGTAGTTGGAGAAGAGAAGTGCAAAGTTTCTCTGGCCCTGTTGCAGACAAAGTGTGCTGACTCTTAGATTTTTGTAGGCTCTAAAGAAGTTCTACTACATTCGTGATTATTCTCTCCTGTTTTTGTGCATCGGTGTTTTTGACAGAAAGTGTCTTCTGTCAGGTTTCCTGATCTACTTGTAACTATTTTATGTGCTTCAGCATTCCTTGCTTACTAGCGCTAGGCCTCTCATTTAGTAACCACTTTATCATTGGCTTATTGCCAGCTATGGATTTTACTTACATGATAACAAATTCTGGTTTCATCTGCAGAAAGTTGCCTGTTTGGGTCCTTTAGACGTTACTTATCAGAAGAGCTGAAAGATGCCCTGAGATGTAATAAAAGTGTTCTCTGGCTGGACCGTTCAGCTATATCCTGCTGAACTTGAAACAAAGCCGCTTTCCTGCCCCCAGTGCTTTCTGTTGTTCACATTCTCTTTTCTCCTTTTCCCCTCTTTACTCCCATGTTAATAGGTGATGTTGATAGCATCTAGAGTTATAAAACTGCTTTGATTTGTGCCCAAGAGATTTACTTGTGGTTATATTATGATATTTCAGAAATACAGAATCACAAGTTGAATAGTTTTAAAAATCACTTAATATCACTTTTTTTGACAAACAGTTACATATTATAAAGTATAAAATTTGGGGGCCAATGCAGTGGTATAGCCGGGTAAGGTCGCCTCCTGCAGTGCAGGCATTCCATATGGGCACCGGTTCAAGTCCTGGTTGCTCTACTTCTGATCCAGCTCTCTGCTGTGGCCTAGGAAAGTAATAGAAGATGGCCCAAGACCTTGGGCCCCTTCACCCATGTGGGAGACGGAGAGGAGGCGCCTGGCTCCTGGCTCCTGGCTCTTGGCTTCAGATCAGCCCACCTCTGGCCGTTGTGGCCAACTGGGGAGTAAAACAGGCTCTGCCTCTGCCTCTCTGTAACTTGCCTTTCAAATAAATAAATCTTTAAAAAAGTACAAAATTTGAATCTTGATAATTGTATAAACCACAATCAAAGAATATTTATTTCCTGCCACTTTGCAGTAATTCCACATCCCCTCTCCAAATACCTGTACCAGGCAACTAGTTATCTTCTTTCTGTCACTACAGAATAGGTTAGCCATTTTGAAATTTCTATAATTGGAGCCATACAGTAAATACTATTTTATGTGTAGTTTATTTAACTCAGCTTTGAGTTCATTGTTGTAGAATGCAAAACTAGTATATTTATTTACTTAGTCCATTGTTTGAATATTTTGCAGGTCATTTATTTACTCACATGTTGATGGACATTTGAATTGTTTACACTCTTTGACTTTTATATAAAGCTAGCAATGTTCACATGCGAGTCATTTTGGATATTTGTGTTTATATTTATTTCTTGTATATAAATACCTGGAATTGGAATTGCTGAGTTTTATGGTTAAGAAGCTGCCCAAATGTTTTCCAAAGTGATTGCCTTTTAGCATCCCCATCAGCCATGTAAGAAAATTAGGTTGCCTCAAATCCTCAATAATTCTTGCCATTGTCATTCTTTTTAATATCAGATGGTTTATACTATAGTAGATATGTTACTGATATTTCCTTATCGTTTTTCTGTTTTTCCCTTGTCACTGGTAGTGGTTAATATATTTACTTGCCATTTATGTACGTTTTGTGAAGTGTCTATTTTTGCCAGTTATTAAATCAGCTCTTACTCTTATTTAATCATGAGAATGTATGTTTTAGATACAGATTTTTTGTCAGATATATATATTACTAGTATTTTCTTCTAGTCTTTTGTAAATTTTCTTAACACCATTCTTTCAGAGAAAATAAGTGTTTAGTTTTGATAAGTTTCAGTTTATCAATTTTTTAAAATTTCCTGCCCTGTAGAATGTTTGCCTTCCATAAAGTTGTCAGGATTTTTCTGCAGTGCTTTCTCTCATAATTGTAGTAGTTGTATGTGTATATTTTTAATTGTCTGTAGTTCCTTCACACAGACCTAAAACAAAGTCCTGTGAGTAAAGCAAAACCACAGAAATACACTATGAAGTGTTTCCAGTGATAAGCGGCTGTGGGACAAGCCCTGTTGGCATAGACCTAGACAGTAGTTGTGTATTTTACATATGGATTTATAATCCATTTCAAGTTAATTTTTATTTAGAGCGTGAGGAAAATAAAGGCTGAAGTTCAATTTTTTTTCTTTCCCATATGAGAATCTACTTGTTCCAAGCATCAATCTTTTGGAAGATAACCTTTTCCTCTTTGCATCTTTGTTTAAAATGAAGTGAGTCCACTTCCTAACTCTATGCCCTCATTGTATTGAATGATCTGTTGACAGGCGATTTCATTGTGTGTGTGTGTGTGTTTAAGATATATTTATTGGCCGGTGCCCCGGCTCACTAGGCTAATCCTCCACCTGTGGCGCTGGCACCCCGGGTTCTAGTCTTGGTCGGGGCGGCAGATCCTGTCCCGGTTGCTCCTCTTCCTGTCCAACTCTCTGTTGTGGCCCGGGAGTGCAGTGGAGGATGGCCCAAGTGCTTGGGCCCTGCACCCGCATGGGAGACCAGGAGGAAAACCTGACTCCTGCCTTCGGATCAGCGCGGTGCAGCGGTCGCAGCGTGCCGGCTGCAGCGGCCACTGGGGAGTGAACCAACGGCAAAAGGAAGACCTCTCTCTCTCTCTCTGTCCACTCTGCCTGTCAAAAAATATATATATTTATTTATTTATTTGAAAGGCAGAATGAGAGAGAGAGAGAGAGAGAGAGAGAGAATCTTCCATCTGCTGATTCACTCCCTAAATGGCTACAAGGGCTGGAGCTGGGCTGATCCAAAGTCAGGAAGCAGGAGCTTCCACCCACTCTCCCACATAGGTGCAGTGGCCCGAGTGCTGTGCCTTCTGCCACTGCTTTCTCAAGCATGTTACCAGGAGCTGGATCAGAAATGGAGCAGCCAGGATTCGAACTGGAACCCAGATGGAATGCTGGTATTTGCAAGTGGTGGCTTTACCCACTACACCACAGTGTGAGCTCCAGCAATTTCTTCTTTATTTGAACATCACAGACTGCACTTACACAAACTCAGAAAGCTATGATGTTACGAGGTGATAGCTATCTTAAGGGACCATCATTGTATATGTGGCTTATTATTGCCTGAAACGTTGTTATGTGGCACCATGACTCTGTATGTCTGCTTTTAGGCCAGTACCATACTGTTTTGATCACCATAGTTTTATAACAAACCTTGACATCAGAAAATATGTCCTTCATTATTTGTTATTCTTATTAAAGTTGACTATTCTAAGTCCTTTGCATTTGTAAATTATAGAACTCTTTTTTAACTTAGTACAGTGGTTTGAAGGGAGAGTGTCACATTTTTTTCATATGTTTTTCTTAAGTGTTTTTGATCACTTGTTCTTAAAAGAATTTGAGATGTGTTTCTGATTTGTTAAATTTGTCTTGTTAATGTGATTCTGTGGGCACAATTTTAAATATGATAAGATTTTTCTCTAGACTGAATTCTTGCTTCAGATTAGTCGTTATTAGTATGAAACAGTTTCTTTATGTCATAGTTTTATTGTTTTCTGATAAAGCATCACAGTGGTAGCATTAATGATTTATTATGATCCCATTGGCTGCTTTGTAAATGTTACCAGAACTAGACCTGAAAAATCAGATGTATTTTCTACTTCCGTTTCAAACTTAAAGACTTCAAACTTTTGCTTGTATATTGATCTCTGTATAATGCCACTATTACCTTTCAAAGAAAAGAAAATGTCATAATCATATTGGGAAAAATAATTTTGTTTTTCAGTTTGTTTTTTTCTCTAGAAGATGTTTTTATTAATCTTTAACTTCAGAGATTAATTTTGGTTTGCTAAAATACACTAATAAATACCACCCATCACAGCATACCATTATGCTGTGTTTAGAAAGAGTGATTTAAAACAGATTGAAGAGTACACAACTAAATCAATTTATGTGAGTATAAGTTATGACTTGCTATAAATTTAAATGAGCAAAAACTGATGATTATTATGTTGACCTTAAAGGGCCGTAAGTTGCATCTTTAATTTTAACTGGTTTGAGAAATACTATTAGTGTATTTGTTCTAGCTATTTCACTGATAGCCAAAGTGCATAGGAAAGTAAAATTTTTTAAAGTGGTTGTTTAAAAGCCAGATCTTGTGAGGCTTTATGGAATTAAAAACAAAACAAGCCAGCTGATAGAAATAATCAATTACAAATATACATAGACTTTAAAATGTGCCTTCTACTAGTGTCTGCATAGCAGAACCAAGTGCATGCATTATTTCAGGGTGACGCTCAGCAAACTAAGACCTGCAAGCCAGTTCGAGCCTGTTATCTGATTTGGACAGCCTGTGAGCTAAAGAGAGTTTCTGTGTTCAAAAAAGATGAAAAAAATAAAAAGAATAATATTTTGTGACATGTGAAATCTATATGAAATTCAAATTTCAATGTCCATAGTAGAGTTTTATTTAAACACTGACATTATCTAAAGTAAAATTGATAAATATTGCAATTTGCCTAAAGACACATAAAAATGATAATTTCTTAACTCTAGTAAAATGAGAGAGAAAAAAACATTTTAAATTAAGATGCATTTTGAAATGTATATACTTGAGGAGTATTCTGTCTGGTTAAAATAAGGATCATCAAAGTATGATTTCATGTATCACACGTTGTTGCCATCCATACTAGGAATTTTTCTGTTAGGTCTCAGAATACTTAAAGAGTGGAAGAATACAGGAATAAGTCTCACAGAGAATGCACTCAATAAACATGATACATTGACGATGTATTAAATGAATTCTTAAATTATTAAAGTCTGTTTAATAAGACGGATACAAGCCTCTCTGGAAAGTAAAGTCTAATTAAAGATTGAGGTGCACCTTCTCAGGAGAAATTGAGCGGACCAAAACAGCGAAGATCTGACTGCTTGTAAGGTCCTTCAGAGCTAGAGGGCAAGGCTTGTTTTAACAGGCAAAGCTTCAAAGCTCCAAGGCCTGTTGCAGTCTGAGCTCTGGTCTTTGGAGTGACAGAGTGAGACCTGCCACAGCCTATGCTCTCAAAGTATCAAACCTTTACATTTGTTTTGAATTTCAGTCGATTTGGTAACTCACGTATAGATCTGATGCGGATAAGGTGTGGCGTCAGATTCCCAAGCACAGAGGGAAAGTTCACTGTTGCGGAGGGAAAGGAGGTCAAAGTTTTCACATATGGGATTTGATGGGATTTCATATTGTGGAAGAGAGAAGGTAATACAGTTGTATGTTCTTAGTAAATGAAGCATATATCATCCCCCTAGCAAACTACTGAGAATCATTTCATAGCTATAAAACAGATATGCCTCGATTAGACAGCATAACGGCATGATCAGATTCTTAGACCTACTTGTTATGAATAAGTTGGAGTAATCAGTGAATGTTAGAAATGCCAGGATAATTTCTTCTTGAGGTTATTTCTATACCCAGATAAATATTTGTAGGCTCTTTATTTGAACAAAAGAGGTATAAGTATCTTTTAAGATATAAAGTACGTTCTAACGTTCTAAGACTATAATGGGTGGGGTTGGAAGAGAGCAGTGTGAGAGCAAAAATAATGTTGTCCCTTGCTTGTAGACAAGACTCAGTAGGGATGTTTAATCCTTTCTTTCTTTCTGTAGTATCTCACTAAGTAATTATGTGTTAGTAGAACAAAATACTACAGTTCCCATTATGAGAAAAACGCAGAAAACAAAAGAAAGCAATCATATGTTCAAAGATTCTCCGTACTAAAAATGTGGTTGAACCAATATATATCACAAAATGAGAGATAAACAAGCAAACATATGTGATTGGTAAATGTAAATAAGCTTCCTATCAAAGGGGAAATATTTTCACAGGTCACATGTAAAGCACAAGTCTGTGATGTATATAAGAATTTTTAAAATTTGGAATTGTGGAACCTGAAAATAAGATTTAATTCAGGCGAGAAGGCTTTAAATCAATTTTTCTCCTTCCCTCCTTAATAATCAAAGTTCAGTCTATGGTAAAGTTATAGTAGTTATAAATATCTTTATGCATTAAAAAAAGTGTTATCTATAAGACAAATGCACATAATTGTGTAAGACTTTATTTTATTTTTCCTTTTTGACAGGCAGAGTGGATAGTGAGAGAGAGAGAGAGACAGAGAGAAAGGTCTTCCTTTTGCTGTTGGTTCACCCTCCAATCGCTGCCGTGGCCAGCGCACCGCACTGATCCGATGGCAGGAGCGAGGTGCTTATCCTGGTCTCCCATGGGGTGCAGGGTCCAAGCACTTGGGCCATCCTCCACTGCACTCCCGGGCCACAGCAGAGAGCTGGCCTGGAAGAGGGGCAACCAGGACAGAATCCGGCGCCCCGACCTGGACTAGATCCCGGTGTGCCAGCGCCGCAAGGCGGAGGATTGGCCTGTTGAGCCACGGCGCTGGCTGTATAAGACTTTAAATCAGAACACATCTTGATATGACAGGTATACTGACCCAAAATAAATAAAACTATTTAAATCCTAAGTAACAAAATTTACAAGCTAGAGCACATACACAGACATTAATAAAAATGTTCCTTTTTTAAAACTAAATCTAGATCATATAGCAAACCTCAAGTTATAGACAGTAAAGAGTAGGGAAAGCATTCTCTGATCCCACACGGTGCAATAAGATCTGACATTTGTAACAAACTTAGAAAACAGAAAAATCCTGCCACATGATAATTTGAAAGCTATTTTGGCTGTTCTAGGAACAAAATGGAAAGCAAGCACTGTGATATTGCTTCTAGATGTATAAGAACCAATGGGACTTAACTAAAAATGCTAAGAATAAAATTCCTAGTTTTAAATAGTTACTGATGAAGAACAGTATGAAAATAAGTTAAGTACCCATCCAAGAAGTTAAATGAAAAAATTCGTAAGATAAATGTAAAACTAAGAAAGCATTATGAAAATAGGCTAGTAATCCATGAGCTTTTTAAAACAAATAAAAAAGGCAAATTATTAAACTAATAAAAGTAGGAGACATTACAACTGCTTAAAAAAGAAATGAAATGGAGGAAATAACTGTAGGTGCATAGAACAAAAAATAGCAAGAAACTACTTTGTTCAAGTCTTTTATAAGTAATTTGGGGAACTTAGATGAAAAATTATTTTCTAGGAAATAAATGATATGATCTGAACAAGCTCTAGAAGACACCAGAAGCCTACACAGGCCAATTAATTATTGTAGCAAAAATAGAATAAAGTTTTCAAACAAATAAACCTAGGAATAAACCTAGCTGAACTGGAAATCCAAAAAAATGACATCTAAAATATTGCTGAAGAAATAGAATTTAAGCAAATGGAAACACATGCATATAATTAGGTGGAAAGACTATAAACATGAAAATGTCAATTTCCCTCTAATTAATGTATGAATTGAACATGATTGCAGTGAAAATACCAATGCAGACACATTTTAGGTTTTGGTTTTTTTTTCTTTTTTGAAACTAACTTGGTTCTAAATTTAAAATACAGTTTGCCTGTGAGAACACTGAAGAAAAGAGTTAATGAAAAAGTACTAGTTCCTACAAGATGATATAACATATTATAAGAATCAGTGATTAAAACTGAGTGATGTAAACATGTGGTAAATGATTGAAATTGTATACAAACAATTTCTGCACTCATCCTAAATTTTAGTAGGAATTTATATGATAAAAATGTATTTTTCATGGGAAAGTGGGATTTAATTTCTAATTAAATTATTTTAAGTAAATTCCAGATGGATTGGATATTTAATTTAAAAAAAAAAGGCTGGCAAAGTATTAAAATACAAAATATAAGTTTTAAGATTCTATGGAGAAAGAATAAAGCAGAGAAATATAATGTAGACATGTATAAGGTTGAAACTGAGGTAGGAAATAGTCTTAGTAAGAAGCCTCCTTTTGAGTTAAGACCTAAAGGAAGTGAGGAGGAAGTATGTCATGAAAATATTTGGGGAGAAAAGCACCAGAGGGCTAAGTAAGAGTAGGTTTGGAATTTTTTTAGGTTTACTGAGGAGGCCAGGGTAGTTAGAGCAAAGGGAGGGCTAGTCAAATATACTGTTTATAATCATATTGCCCTTTTATAAGGTAACACAGGAAGTCATTAAAGGGTTTTGGACCACGTATTGATGATCTATCTGACTTTTGTGAAAAATGGACTGCAGAAATGTAGAAAGTCGAGTTTAGAAGCAGAGATACCAGCAAGGAGCTTCATTATATAAGCAAGAAAAACAGTGGTTTTAATGAGAGTGGTGGCAGTGAATTATTACCATAGTTTGAATGTTTGTGCATCTCCAAATTCTTGTAGTGAAAACTAATAGCCAGTGTGAGGGAGGACCATTGGGAAATGATTGGGTCTCTAAGGCAGAACCTCCATGAGAGGTATGAGTGCCCTTATGAAAGAGATTTTAGAGAGATCCCTCACCCACTGCACCACTGATGGCCATCTGGCCCCTACACCAGTCTACCGTCACCTTGGTCTCAGATTTCCAGTCTCTAGAGCTGTAGGAAATTTCTGTTATTACAAGCTATCCAGTTTACGGTATTGTTACAGCAGCCAGCACCTACCAAGAAGCCAATGAGAAGTGCTTATATTCTGAATATTTTAAGAGATTGGGCTGAAAGATTTACTGTTGGGTTACCATAAATTAGTAAGAGGAATGTGGTTAACTATGGAGATCAAGAAGATGTGTGCCAGGATATTCAGAAGCTCAGTTTAGAACACAGTGTGATGCTGTTAGATTTAAGTTATAATTGGGGCTGTCAGGCATGAGGCTGTTGAGTAGAAAAGTGGTGGTATAAGAGACAACCACTTGATAGTGTCAATACGTCCATTTAAAGTCGGGATGCTAGGGACAATCATTGTGGTGCAGAGGCTTGGGCCGCCATCTGTGATATCGGCATCTCATGTGAGTAACAGTTCCAGTCCCAGCTGCTCCATTTCCGATCCAGCTTCCTGCTAATGTACCTGGGAAAGCAGAAGATGGCCCAAGTGCTTGGACCAACCCTGCCACCCACATGGGAGACCTGGATGGAGTTCCAAGCTCGTGGCTTTAGCCTGGCACACCCCCAGCTGTTGGGTTTGTTTGAGGAGTGAACCAATGGAAGTAAGCTTGCTCGCTCTCTCTCTCCCTCTCCTCCTCTTTCTCTGTAACTCTGCCTTTCAAATAATAAAACATATAAATCTTAAAAAATAATAAAGCTATGAATCTAGATGTGGTAACCAGAAAAGTTCATGTAGATTTAGAGATGAGCCATAGCTATTGGTTGCCTGAATGTGACAGTGAGGTTGAGGAAGAATTACTGAAATCTATGATGGAGTAGATAGTGAAGTAGCAGAAAGGTTACTCCATTGAGAGAAATGGGTGTGATCATCTATGATAACTGTTGTTGGTGTTAAAGGAGGGTAGGCATTCAGAGTTGGCTGTTATTGGAGGAGGTCATTGTTGACTTTGATATAGCATTTTTAGTGATGGATGTAAAAGCTTGATTTTAGGGGCCATCTTTGTGGCCTGGCAAGTTACTTTGCTGCCTTTGATGTCGACATCCCACACTGGCATGCTAGTCCAAATCCCGGCTGCTCTGCTTCCATTCTAGCTCCCTTCCTATGTGCCTGGGAAGGCAGCAGAAGATGGCTCCAGTAGTTGGGCCTCTGACACCCACATGGGAGATCCTGATGGAGTTTCAAGTTGCTGGCTTCTTCCTGGCCTAGCCACAGCTGTTACAGCCATTTAGGAGTAAACCAGCAAATGGAAGACCTTTTCTCTCTGTCTGTCTGTCTCTCTCTTTCTCTCTCTCTCTCTCTCACTGTGCCTTTAAATAAATAAAATAAGCATTTATAAAAATAGCTTGATTCTAGTAGGTTAAAGGAATGGGAAAAGAAGAACAGTAGTCAGTGAGTATAGACTCTTTTTTTTTTTTTTTTTTTTTTTTGGCAAAGTTCTGCTATTAGTAAGAGGGAGCTGTAGAAAGTTAAGCCTCTGCCTACTGTGCTAGCATTCCATATGGGTGCTGATCTGAGACCTGGCTGCTCCCCTTCTGATCCAGCTCCCTGATGATGTGCCTGGGAAAGCAGCAGAGGATGTCCCAGGTGCTTGGACCCCTATACCCACATGGGAGACCTACAAGAAGCTCCTGGCTTCAGATTTGCCCAGTCCCAGCCATTGTGGCCATTTGGGGAATGAACCAGCAGATGGAAGATCTCACTGTCTGCCTCCATCTCTGTCTCTCTGTATATCTCTGCATTTCAAATAAAATAAATCTTTAAAAAATAAAAAAGTAAGAGGGTGGCAACTAAGGTGGAAATAGAATTGTAAGAGTTACTCTGTTTTCTTTGGCTGTTAAAAACCAAGGAAAATGTATTGAAAGTCTTATGGGAGGCCGGTGCTGCAGCTCACTAGGCTAATCACCTGTGGCGTCAGCACACCGGGTTCTAGTCCCGGTTGGGGTGCCAGATTCTATCCCGGTTGCCCCTCTTCCAGGCCAGCTCTCTGCTATGGCCCGGGAAGGCAGTGGAGGATGGCCCAAGTGCTTGGGTCCTGCACCCGCATGGGAGACCAGGACAGGCACCTGGCTCCTGGCTTTGGATCAGCGCAATGAGCCAGCCGTGGTGGTCATTTGGGGGGGTGAAACAATGGAAAAGGAAGACCTTTCTCTCTGTCTCTAACTCTGCCTGTCAAAGAAAAAAAAAAAAAAAAGTCTTATGGGAATTATCCCAAGATAATTGGGAAAATTTATATGAAAAAGAGGAGAATTTAGGAGGCAATGCTTAAATAAGCAAATAAGAATGGAATCTAGTGTACATTGGTCAGATTTAGGAACATGGATCATTCACGCAGAATGGCAAGAGAAGTGATAGAGCATATCTAAATATGTTGGTGTAAAGGCTCTCAGGTGACAGCGATGGTGATGGGAGCTCTAGGAAATCATCCTCTTGTTCCTTTTGTATTTTCAGTAAACTGAAGAGCAGAGTAATTGCTGAGAGATTATGAAGAAGGAAGCATGGGAAATTTAGAAGAATGAAAAAAATATGTAACTGCATTCTATGTGAATAGGAAAGTAAATGGACAAGTTTTATTTCCCATGAAGCTGGGTAGTATTGCCTGCCCATTTAAGGATCATGAATTTAAAATGAGAGTGAAGCATTTTTTTTCTAGACACGACAAACTGTTCCATTTCAGATGTAGAGTGGGTACAGACATACAAGGAAAGTTAGAGTTCTGCCAAAAAAGGTGACATACAGAAAATAAGATAATGAAAACAGTGAAAGAGTGCAGAGCTATGTATGAAGAAGTTATATTATTGGCCATATAATTTATGTTGGATAAAGAAGAAAGTGAGTTCATAACAAGGTGAGGGCCAGTGGCCATAGCATCAGTGAATTTTTAAGTCATCATAGAAAAGAAGGAAAGCTTGGCAGAAAGTGTTCTGTCATAAGGCAAAATTGAGATCATGGAGGTGGTGAAGTGGTCTCCATTGACATTGTCTGGGGTATGTTCATAGTTGTATGGAATGGAAATGGAAGAATAAAAGATCTTTGGACAAGAGGAAGTCACGAAGCTGATAAAACCAAGACATTTTAATAATCATCTTCATCATTATTGAAGAAATTAAGAATTAGGACAAGAGTAGGTTTGGCGAGAGTGACAATGAGCTAAAAGTTAAAATTCCCAAGAACTCATGGGTTGGTAGAAAGAGTTACAGGGACACATACTGGACGGATTATATTACAAAAAATTTGGACTGGTAGGTTTTACATGGAAAAATGCCTGGGAGACCCATGTATAGCAAGGACACTGACTTCACTGTGAGACAGGTTTGAGTATGAAATGTGTATGGGCTTTAGGGTTGAGCTGCATTTCAGTTAAACAAGCAAAGGAAACATTTAGGGAAGAAATTGAGATTGTTGGTGGCAATATTTAGAAGGAAAGCTGATCTTTTAATATTAAATTTCACATAATTTTTTACCTGGCATTTTGCATTCTGGGTATATTTAATGATACTCTTGCATGTATGAGAAATGACACAAGGAGAAGAATGTTTTTAAGATTAAATGACTAGAAATTAAGTGCCCCTCTGTAGTATACTACTTAAATAGAATTTATAGTGCATCCCAATGATGGAATTCCGTTTAACTATCATGTCCTGATATGAAGCAATTGTCAGGATACTATCAGGCATCTAAAATACCAAGGTGCAGACAGGTGTGTATGATGTCATCTCCTGTGTTTACTTAAAAAAGGAATTTGAATACGTGTGTGGATACTCTACTATCATGTACAAACTGAAATTGGGTTTTTTTGCCTCTATGGAGTGATACTTATTTTATAAGATTGGGAAGGAGACTTGCCCTTTCCTGATATTTTGAACTGTTGCCTACCTAACATTTTTAAAAATAAAATATTTTCAAGCTGGGTTGCAAAGGATCTGCAGTCATGGTTGGAGGTTGGATTTTATGTAGTAGTAAATGAAAATTAGAACAGAGATGAGTTTTTGGAAATTTGTTCTAGATCAGTCTTTGTTTTTAAAAAAGATTTATTTTATTTATTTCAAAGAGTTACAGAGAGAGGTAGAGAGAAAGAGAGAGGTCTTCCATCTGCTGGTTCACTCCCCAATTGGCCACAATGGTTGGAGCTGCGCTGATCTGAAGGCAGGAGCCAGGAGCTTCTTCCAGGTCTCCCATGTGGGTACAGGGGCCCAAGCACTTGGGCCATCTTCCACTGCCTTCCCAGACCATAGCAGAGTACTGGAATGGAAGAGGAGTAGCCGGGACCAGAACCGGCACCCATATGGGATGCTGGCGCTTCAAGCCAGGGCTTTATTTAACCCACTGCGCCATAGTGCCAGCACCCTCTAGATTAATCTTTAAAATGAGTTAGATAAAAGGGAAGTTGGAGTAGAAGACTTGACAAGGAGGCTAATTACAGTAACACAGCTTGGTATTAATGGGTGCCCAATACATATTTCTGTAGAGTTCTCAGATATTATGTAATTTTCCATAACATCTTGGGTTTTCATCAGCTCTATAAGTATCTGGCAGGTGATGGGCATTTTGAGTATTTGATGGCTGACAACACTCATGCGTCCTCCTTTTGTTCCATTTGGCCCCAGTAATCTTTGACTCCTGAATTTCAATATCATAGTATCTTATACTTTGGCATTTGCTTATATTGTGTATAGTTTTTCCTATTGGTCACAAGCCCTGTGAGACTATTGCTTTTTTTATCCTTTTATGTTTAACTTTTTGCACAGATTGAATTATGTGTTATTGTCACATGTAATGTGTGTATATATATATATATATATTTTTTTTTTTTTGACAGGCAGAGTGGATAGAGAGAGACAGAGAGAAAGGTCTTCCTTTTTGCCATTGGTTCACCCTCCAATGGCCGCTGCGGCCGGCGCATCTCACTGATCCAAAGCCAGGAGCCAGGTGCCTGTCCTGGTCTCCCATGCAGGTGCAGGACCCAAGCACTTGGGCCATCCTCCACTGCCTTCCCGGGCCATAGCAGAGAGCTGGCCTGGAAGAGGGGCAACCGGGATAGAATCTGGCGCCCCAACCGGGACTAGAACCTGGTGTGCCGGCACCGCAAGGCGGAGGATTAGCCTGTTAAGCCACGGCGCCGGCTGTAATGTATATTTTTATTCTATGTTTTATTGAGGGGGCTGTGTGCATAGTCTTTGAAGACTAGCCTATTCTCATTAAAATGGCAATTTTGAATAATGATTGAGAGCATAGTCTCTAAAACTAGATTGTTTGAATTTGAATTAATTTAATGTAATTTATTTAAAGTGCTTAAAACAATGCCTGACACACAGTGTGATATTTATTGTGGGGGTTTTAGCTATTTTAAAAATTGGTTTGAGAGAAATTCAGGTGAATAACATGAATTCATATTAAAAAAAGATTTATTTATTTATTTGACAGTCAACATCACAGAGAGGGAGAGACAGAGAGAGATCGTCCATCTGCTGGTTCACTACCCAAATCACTGTAACAGCCAGGGCTGAGCTAGGCCAGAGCCAGGAGCCAGGAGCTCCATCCGGGTCTCCCACGTGGGTCAGCTGCTCTCTCTGGCTTATTAGCAGTGTGCTGGATCGGAAGTGGAGCAGCCAAGACTCAAAAAGTCTCCCGTATGGAATGCTGAAGCTGCAGATGGCGGCTTAACCCGCTACACCACAGCTCCGGTCCCAAGTAACATGAATTCTTTATTTATTTTCCTTGTGTTTGTATTCTTTAAAGAAATGCTCATTTCCTTTCATGAAAATGGGCAGTTTATGCCTGTATTTTGTTTCTTTGAAATTATTGTTGTCTATTTTTTGAGGCACACTGTCATAGTAAGAATGAAACCTTTTGATAGTGCTCTTACCTGTATTTTCTTTTGATAATTGGGTGCTAGTGTCATGGATATTAATCCACCTTGTTTGTTAATATCTGTTTCATAATTGCAGAAAGGTATGACAGACTGCGGGAATACTGACAAATCCACTTCTTGGACATACTGACAGCTTTGCATTGCTTGTGCCACGTTATACTGACGGTGTTCATTAATCAGCTGTCCTGTGTGGTCTGCTGCCTAGCTGCTTAATCACTTGACTGATGGCCCTTTTGACAGAGAATATAGCCAGTTTCCTACAGCTGAATTACATTTTCCAGGGGTTGAAATAAATCACTTTCTTTAACAGTTGGAACATTTGAGAGTAAAAGAGAAATGTAATTTATTTTGATGCTTAAAGTATTTTTTCAGTAATACTATATTTTCCAAAGGAAATGTACTTGTATATTTGAAATTAAACATAAGTCCTTTTATTTTGGTTTAGCCTATCTAGGTACTGTTTAATTTTCGTTTGCATTATCTGACTCATAATCCAGGTGGCTATAATATGCTGTGAAATGTGAGGCCATCTGCTTTGGCTTAGCTCTGGAAAGCTCTCTGCACCTTTATTCCATGATCTGTTTCTAGAGTCACATGTACTTATGCTTGGGAATGGATACAATTAAAGCTGTCAAAAATAAGGAGCAAATGGGATTGCAGTATTTGGAAATACTTAAATCTTGAGTCTTAGTGATATGGAAGTGCTTGTATTTAATAAATAAAAGACAGGGCAGCTAGTTGTCTTTTTTCCCTTTTACTTAAAACTTACTAGAAATAATTATTTTTCATACTTTCTATTTCTATTTTCTATGAAAATCTTATTTTACAACTGTAAATTACTTCAATACTACAAAATATTAAACATACATACTGAGCAGGTCCTTGATATCCTGTATTAAAAAGAAAACTTAATGTAAGAAAACAATAACAAATGAAATCAAAATAAAGTCAATTTTCAGTATGAGAGGTGAGAGTGAGCTAATGTAGCTATGTAATAACCTGTGTCAAAAAAAAAAAAAAAGAGTGCTGTCTTAAATAGCAAGGAAAAAACAGAATAATGGACTTACTTAGGTTGTCATTTCAATTCCTTTGTCAGATAGTATTTTTATTTATGTGTCAGTTTCTGTTTGCAGTTTCTCTGCAGTATTAATTTAATAATTTAGTGTTTAAGCTTTTTGTATTAAAAATACTTTGATAATGACATATTTTTTAAAGGCATAGTTTTACTTGTGCAGCAATCAGAATGTGTGAATTTGTTAGCTATGGATGTTTACAGATGGAGAAAAGCTTTTAGGAATAATATAATTTTTGTTCTCATATGAAGTCTCAGCCATACCCAATCCTCTTTTTAGACAAGATTTCTATTCTGGTAACTCTGTTCTTTGCCAGATACACTAATATTTATCTTTTTGCCAAATACAGAATTTATCTTTTAATGACAGAGCTTTAGGTATAAATTGAGTTGGAATAGATGAGTAGTTACCATCAATATAATCAAGCTGTTTTAGAATCCGCAGTGAAAACTAGTAGCTGAGGCAGCATTTTAATTAAGATTATTATACAAGTAAATCTATTGCATTGCTATTCAGACATATTTTATTGGGGGGAACATTTGCTGAATTGTGGATACTCAGTGAGACACCTGAATGAAAATTTTTCAAAAATTAAATTATAGAAGAATTTAAAGCTATGATGAGACATTTCAGTGCGTTTTTAAGAAAAATATTCTAATGGGCACTCAGTTTTCTTAGCAAGCTTCTTACTAAGTTGTTAAGTCACCCTTAACTGTTTTGTGAAAGGATATCACAGACAATACATAAAGAAGAGTATTCGTGTAGGTGTTTGTGTGCATAATGAATGCCTGACCCTCCTCTATGCAGAGTACTGCCTAGTCACTTTGAGGGGAAGAAACACATGCAGATATAAAAGACATATTCAGTAGAGTTGTATTGGGGTTTAAACTTTTGGCCTTCAAAATTTGAGATTTACGTAAGAGCTTTCAATTGTGATATAGGAAAATAATGATTAGCATCAGCTCTGAATCCAGACTACCTGATTTTTAATACAATCTCAGCAACTGCAAGGCCTCTAACTTTGGGGATATTGCTTTGCTGCTGCTCCTCTGTTTTCTGTAACTTGTGCATACTGATAATACCTGCTTCTGGTTGTCTTAAGAATTAAATGATAGAAAATGTTTAGTAGTTAGTGAGTAGTCAGTGAATGCTAATTACTTAATCAGTTGTCGATCTGCAAGAACTCGTGTATTCTCTGGCCTTGTGGCTGAGTGTCTAGAAAGAACACTGAAATCATATCAGGAAACAATGTACGAGAGGCAGATGTGGTGCAGCCGCCCAGTGCAGCTCCTGCATCCCATGTTGGAGTTCAAGCTGCTCCGTGCTTCCCACCAATGGGCCTCAGAGGCAGTGGGTGATGGCTCGAGGAGTTGTTTCTGGCACCCACAGGAAAGATACTGGTGGAGTTGCTGGCTCCTGACTGACCTGGCCTAGTACTGGCTGCTGAGAGTGTAAGGGGAGTGAGCCGGTGGATGGAAGATCCCTCTCTCACTTTCAAATGAATAATCTTGAAAAACAAAGTACATATATATGAAATGATTTATTTAACTTTTCCTTGAATTAGTCCAATTAGATTCCTAGCTAGTTTCATAATAATAACTTTGTTGAGGTTCCAAGTTCTATAAAAATCAGTAAGAGTTTGTGCTTTGCTCTGAAGTACCTTAATTTAAAACAAGTCTCAGAGTGGTGGGATCCCTAAGTAACTCTAAAAGAAGGGAGATTTTAAAAATTTTACCTTGTTTGTAAATCTCTAAGAATATGTATTGGGTCGTATTCGGGGCATTAGGAGTGGATTTGTAAATAGTAATAATTTGTGTGGTTCTATTTTTATGTGTATTCTGTCCCTTTTATCATCACCAAATTATTCCAGTAAATCAGCTTGTATACTAATTTATGGATTATCATTAAATATTGTGAAATTCTGTCATCTTCACAAAATGATAGGAAGGAAAATAACTGAAATTTGTGAAAAATTGTGATGTTCTTTTAACATACTTTTAGTATTCCAAGTAACTTACCTCATTAAATCTTTCCTAATAGATGTAATATGGTTGGTTACTAAAGTTGAGTTGAAAGTCATGTCAGATGTCTAGGACAAAAGTATGACTAAAGGGGCCAGCATTTTAGTGTAGCAGGTTAAGCCTCTGCCTGCAATGCAGGCATCTCATACAGGCACTGGTTTAAGTCTCAACTGCTTCACTTCCAGTCCAGCTCCTTGCTGGAAAATCGAAGATGGCCCAAGTGCTTGAGCCCTTGCACCCATGTGGAGGATCAGGAGAAGCTCCTGGCTCCTGACTTCAGTCTGGCCCAGCCCTGGCTGTTGCAGTCATTTGGGTAGTGAACCAGCAGATGGAAGATATTCTCTTTCTCTCTCTCTCTGTTACTCTGCCTTTTAAATAAATAAAAAATAAAATTTTAAAAAGAAAAGTATGTCTAGAAGCACAGTTGTACAGACATTTACAATGCTCTAGTGCTTATAATTTGATGTCTTGATGATTTAATCTGGAGATGAGACCTAGACAAATTTGAAGAGATTTCAAGTAAATCTCTAATCCTTTTAGACAAACCCACTTTAGAAACAGAAAATAACTCCTCTCTAAAATGTTGTCGTTATAAATCTCACAAGCATAGGTAAATTAGTCTTACTACACATATACTTTTTTCCTTTAGTATTGAATTTGACCGGGATTGTGACTATTTTGCAATTGCTGGGGTGACAAAGAAAATTAAAGTCTATGAATATGGCACAGTCATCCAGGATGCAGTGGACATTCATTACCCTGAAAATGAAATGACCTGCAATTCCAAAATCAGGTATTTACATCCTTTTCTTGGCATGAAGACAGTGTGCATGTGACAGTTATTGTGTGTGTAATTAATGTGGCATTGCTCTACCTTACCGGGAGACTCTCTACCTGACTATGTGTGAATTACTGACTTAAAACAGGTATCTTTCTTATAGGTATTGATTTTGATTGCTTTTCTCCTGTAGGGGTCAGCATTGGTTTTCAAGTTGCCTAATGAAAGTTTTCTTTCACTTAGTCAAATAAAAGTCAATATTGGATGTGTCTGTTAGTGGAGTATTGAATAAAGAATTTTTGTAGCTTATGAATAATGTCTGAAAATCAGCCATTTTTCTGTAGTGTGAATGTATCTCTGGATATTATAGTTGTTTCTAGTGCTGAAGAACTCCGTTCGCAGAGTATTCTGTTTTCCAGTGAAGGAAAGTTTCATGTAGAAGTGATTGTAATTTCAGAGGAGCACTTTTCAGTCCTGAAAGACTACTAAAGGAGGTGAATCCTGCTTATTATACACTTTCTAAAATCTCAGGAATTCTAGAATCTCCTTTTGTGGGTTTTTTGTTTGTTTGTTTAGATTTATTTATTTGAAAGTTAGAGCTGAAGAGACAGAGAGAGATCTTGCATCCACTGGTTCAGCCCCTAAATGGCCGCAATGGCCAGGGCTGGACCAGGCCGAAGCCAGTAGCCAGGAGCTTTATTTGGGTCTCCCATGTGGGTGCAGGGGCCCAAGCATTTGGGCCATCTTTTGCTGCCTTCCCAGGCCATTAGCTGGGAGCTAGATCAGAAATGGAGCATCCAGGAACCAACCAGCACCCATATGATATGCCAGCATTGCAGGTGGCAACTTTACCTGCTATACTATGACACCAGCCTCTTTGGTCCTTTTTTTTTTTTTTTTTTTTTTAAACAAGCATCACATGCAATTCTCTTGAGCACTGAGAATAAGGAATGATATAAGAAAATCATCTGATATAAGAACTTTGAGGATTTTCAAAAATCCATCCTTATACCTTCCTTATCTTGATGAATGACATATATATACTGGTTGAATATACCTGATCTGAAATGTATGATAGACTGTAAGTGTTTTGGATTTTAGAATGTTTGCATATACATAATGAAATGTCTTGGGAATAAAACCCAAAGCTGAATACAGAATTCATTGATGTGTCAAATACATATAATACACATAGCCTAAAAGTAATTTTCTGTAATATTTTTAGTTTATTTGTGAAACAAAATTTGCATTGGACCATGATACTTGTGACATCATGTTGGTGCTCAAAAAAGTCTGAGATTTTGTAGCATTTTGGATTTTAAACTTTTCAATTAGTGATGTTTAATCTGTAGTATGTATAAACATATGTATGTTTTAATCATCTTAATATAGCAAGTGTTATAGTCTGTATAGTTTAATTGTCATAGCATTCCTATTTGTTTTCTAATTCATTCATAAAAGTACTAGACTCTGATAATTTGTGAGCCTGCCCATTTATCGGTGGCACATATTGAGAATCTGTTACAGTTTATGTTCTATATGGAGAGACTAATGTGAAGTAATTATTAATTTTTTTATGTATCAGGAATTCTTTGTGCTTTGTTCTTAGCAGACCTATGAGACAGGTACCATTATTGTCCCATGTTATGCCCAAGGAAGCTAAAGTTGGACAGCGTGTGCAGGAGCCAGACTCAGACTCAGGCAGCGTGGTTCTAGAATCTCTGCTCTTTAACCATTTCATGCAACGTACTTATCAAATGGAGGTCATAATAGTTATATATGATTTACACGATTATTTTTCTTTAAAAAATCTCCATAGTGCACTCAACACAGTAGTTGACTCATAGCGAGTACTTGCAGTAAGTGTTACTGTAATGGAGTATGGGTAAGAGTTTAAATGTACTGCCTACCTGTTTTTGCAGGACATGTGTACATATATTTCTTTTTTTTTTTTAAGTTTAAGTTATACAAGTTTCATGTATTTCATATATAGGAATTTAGGAACATGGTGACAGTTCCCCCACCCTCCCTCCCACCCACACTCCAACCCTTCCTCCTCCTCCTCCTCCCTATCACATTCCCACTCTTAAGTTTTACAATGATCAATTTTCAGTTTTCTTAATGATCAGATAGTTAACCTTACACTAAGCAAAAGAGTTCAACAAATAATTTGTATTTCTTTATGGCACCTTGGAGTAAATGGTGGAAGCTACTCAAAGCTGAAAGCTGTGAATTTGGGACTGAAAAGATCAATATACCATTTATGAAAGTGAACTAAATTAGCCAGAGCTACAGTAAATAGCTGATCTAAATGAGAATTCAGATCTGTCCAAATCCAAAATTTAGTTCTCAAGTCTTCTGTGTAACTTCACCAGAAAGTCTAGTAAGTTTGTGTTTTACGACACAGATAAACTCACCACTCTCTGAAATTTAGCACAGATGCAACTAGTAGAACGCAGAGGCTTTTTGATTCGCATGCTTAGAAGTCATCTACATTGACGGGTTGCGTGGTGGCTTCTTCCTTAACATACATTCACTTTAATACTGTCTGCTGATTCACGTATGTGTCTCAGCAGTAGCCAGCGTTTTTAGATGTTACAGACTTACGGAGCACTTGGGCACAATGGAAACCGTGAATGTTAAAAGTTTGATTCTGTTAGATGCCTTTCGTTGGAATTTTGGTCATAAATTATATTCGTCAAGACCCTTTTTATGTAAATGCAGGAGACCAGTTACACTAGTTTATTAGGCTCAACTAGATCTAGGGGCTTCACCATGGTCTCCTACTCTGTATGCTTTGAGCCCCTGGGCCTTTGTCATCATTACTGATGGACATGCATTCTTCATGTGTCAAAGTTGGCCAGTGAAAGCTTTGTGTTCATGTTTATCTTACAGCTAGTAATCAGTCAACGGATAGTTTCAGTTTTTAAAATCTGGGAGTTATTAGTATGTTTCTGGATGTGCTGTGGGCAAAGTAATGATTATGAACTCATGTACACCATTTTTAAAATGAGTGCTAATCTTTCTAAGTAATTACAGTTCTTCATATTCCACTGTTACATAGGTTATATAAAATACCTTTTACCTTTCTTTTTAGCTGTATCAGTTGGAGTAGTTACCATAAGAATCTGTTAGCTAGCAGTGATTATGAAGGCACTGTTATCCTATGGGATGGATTTACAGGACAGAGGTCAAAAGTCTATCAGGTAAATAAGAATACCAGTCTTAATGTATTTATTTTTCTTAACAATTGTCAAGCTTCTTATTATAATTACAGATTGGAAATCACTACTCAGTCTGTCTGTGCCTAGGTAATACTAAATGCTTTTCTGAAGCATTCCTTCAGACTTCTGTGTTTTTAGAATGTGTGGAATGCATTTCTGAAAGCAGTGCATCATAACCACTCTTCTTCAGTATCTGTATTTACTTTTCATCTGTTTTCATGGCTGTTATGTTTCACTCCCTCCATTGACATTAGTTGGTACCAAAAAATTTTTTTGTTCCACTTATTTTAACTCTAATTCCTTTTGAAAGTACATTGTCTTTCTTCTCTGTCCAGGAACATGAGAAGCGATGTTGGAGTGTTGACTTCAATTTGATGGATCCTAAACTCTTGGCGTCAGGTTCTGATGATGCAAAAGGTACTGTTTGAAATATCTATTCAAGTCCTGCTTGCTTTTTAATTTGATTTTTCATTTTAATTTTCTTGCATTGTAGGAGTTATCTATATATTTTAGATATTAATGACTTATTGTGGTATATGATTTGCAAATATTGTCTTCCATTCTATAATTTGCCTTTTAACTCTTCTGATCATATTCTTTAATGCACAGTTTTTTTCATAAAGCCCGATTTTTTTTTTATATAAAGCCCAATTTTAAAATGTTTTCTTTTATTGCCTGTGCTTTTTGGTGTCCTGTCTGAAATCATTGCCAAATACAGTGTCATAAATACAGTGTTTATAGCCTACAGTGTGATTTACCTTGATAAAGGATCCATGTAAGCTTGAGAACAATGTTTATTCTATGTTTGGTGGTGCCAAATTCAACTATGAATTCAGCTATGCCCTAAATAATCTGCTTTGCTAAAGATGTCCATATCTGATATAAGGATGTATATGGGCTTAGTTTTAGTCTCTTTGAGTCTTATCTTCTACCTGTACTGCATTGTCTTGATATGTAGCTTCATTTAAGTCTTGAAATTAAGTAGTGTGTGAGTCCGTCAACTTTGTTCATTAAAATTACTTAACCTCTTTCATTTCCTTTGCTTTCCATATACATTTATGAATTAAGTTTTCTGTACTAAAAAAAAATCCTGGTTGGGGTTGGCTCTGAGGCCTATTGGGTAAAGCCGCTGCCAGTACTGCTGGCATCCTAAATGGGTGCTGGTTCACATCCCAACTGCACCACTTCAGATTCAGTTCCCTGCTAATGTGCCTTGGAAAGCAGCGGAGGATGGCTCCAAGTACTTCGGCCCTTGCACCTATGTGGGGACCCAGAAGAAACTCGTGGCTCCTGGCTTCGGACCGGCTCAGCTCCGGACGTTACAGCCATTTGAGTAGTGAGCCAGTGGATGGAAGACCTCTGTCTTTCCCTGTCTCTCTGTAACTCTCCCTAGGGCAAAGCAACAAAGACATAGAAACAGGTGCCCCCACTGTGGCATAGTGGATAAAGCCACCAGCCATGGCACAAGCATCCTATATGGGTGTAGGTTTGAGTCCTGGCTGCGCCACTTGACCCATGTGGGACACCTGGCATCTGGCTTCGGCCTGCCCTGGCCCTGCCCCTGGCCCTGGCCATTGCAGCCATTTGGGGAGTGAACCAGCAGATGGAGACTTTCTCTCTCGCTTGCTCTCTCTTTCTTTCTCTTCCCCACCTCCTCCCTCCCTGTAACTGTGATTTTGAAATAAATAAATAAATCTTTAAAAAAAAAAAAAAGAAATTGATTGTTTTCTGCCATACTCTTCCTCCCACAGATGTTCCTTTTATACTTATTTCAAAGACTGAATTTTTCTTCTCACACAGTTGTAGCTCTCTGATGAACCCACCCATGAGAAAAAGTTGGGTGAGCAAAAGGAAAAATAAAAATGACCCCCCAACTGGTCTACAGAGGCCCATTTTCACACTTCTGTGGCCAGACAACCTGGGGTTTTCCGCAGCGTTTGCTTTCTAGGTGCTGGCTTCGATTTGCCATGGGAAAGACAGGAAAATTACACGTTGATTCCCCCTGTGAATCCTTTCTTTTTAAGTTGTCAGTTTCCTACTAAAAGTGATTGTTTTTGTTTTTTTTGGTTTTTTTTTTTTTTTAGTTTCCTTAGATAATTGCTTTTTATTTTTTCAATATTATCCAGAGTAAAATCATAAAGATATTGGCACTGGTTGGTTTACTTTTTCTCTTGGCTAGCAGTAAAAGGCTCAAAGACTTTTAAACCCATCTTGAGTGTTATTTATTGTTAATTAAATGTATTTATCATACCTTGACAGTTTCACGGTCTTAACTACAAAATATTCTCTTTGAGTTAAATTTTATTGTTAGAAAATAGTTTAAATTACTTTTAATAGAATGTATTCTAGACAAATTATTTTATTTTTGTATTTAGTAAAGTTAATAGAGTTACTTTTTAACATAAGCTATTATTTTTTCATTGTATAATTATGTACTGAGTCATATAAATTATCTTTTTCCTAGTCATGCTATGTATTTTCAAAATGATTTACTTTGATCTATGCACATGTTGAAGAGCAGCCAATAGGTAGCATGCAAACCAGAAGAGAATTTTATAAGCAACATTATAGATCTTTTGGAAAAATATTTTTTCTCTTAAAAACTAAAGTTTGCAGTAAATGATCCTATTCTTAAATTAGAATAAGCACATTCTTTAAAAATATATTTCTTCAAATGTGAGTTTGAAGAGTTTAGACTTTATGAAAGTTTGAGTTACAAAGCCTTAATCATTGTATAAGTTAATGCAAAAATGGTGCATTTGAAATCTTGGTGAATTTTAAAAATCAGTAATGAACACACTTCCACTTCCTAAAATGAACTGCAGCCTGATGAGTAAGTAGCATTATGGTCATCTTTATCTTTGTTAGAATTTTGAACTTTAGAGGCTATCTTTCTATAGGTTATATCTTAACTATCTTATTTCCTGATTCCAAAGGAAATGTAAATACTTAAGTGGCCAGCATCTCAGGTGGCTCCTAAGATCTCTGTTTCTTGTTAACGTCATGCTTATCTCCTTACCCTTAACCCCCTGCTTCTGTGCTCATCTGCCTGACTGTGAAAGGACTGTAGTCATGAAGGTGTGTATTTTCCAGAATTAGATTAGAAAAGACACTGCAGCCTCTCTAATCATCATTTTCTTTCTTTCCAGTCATCAGTTTGGGAGAAACCATCTGTACTGTTAGGAGCTCACATGCAGGGAACTGAAACCTTGTGCCGGTAGCCATACTGAGAGCTTGAAAGTGGTAGCCTAGTAGAATCTAGTATTCTCGTCAGCAGTTTAGCTGCAACCTCTTGTGACTATGAGCCAAAACCATGCAGCATACTCTGAGATTCCTGGAATCTGAATGGTTAGATAGTAAATGCTTGTTGCTTTCAGTTGCTAAGTCTTAGGTCAATTTGCTGAGCGGAAATAAGTCTCCAGTTCTCTCCTTGATGAAGCTTAAAAGAAAAGGCTTACTTATATTTGGTAAGCAGTATTATCAAAGGATGTATCTGTGTGTTGAGTACTTTATTCTTTTTATGGAAGTATAAAACAGTGAAAATATCCCTCAATTTTATGGTAATTTTGGGTAAAACATGACTATTCCATTTTATTCATATAAATGGTTTTCTGTAAGACCCAGATTGTACTGTAAAAATAGTTTTAGGAGTAGCAAATAACAGACATACTCATACATACACATCCTCACTGAAGAATTGGGCTTTCTTACTACATCAAATTTCTGTGTCTGTTAAATTTTTCTTTGATAATGAATTCTTTTTTAGGACACTTTGTTGCAAATGGACATGGAAGGAACTCTGTCTTAGAAGCTCAATCATAAATTCTTGCATATTGAAATAGATTCTATAGATGTTACTATAGATGTTCAGTGTGTTTCAGAAAAATCATTTTGAACAAAATGGTTTGAGGAATGATCAATGCAAATTTTTTTGATTCAGAAAATTTGAAAAAAAAAAAAAACATGCTATGAAAAAACAATGTGTGGATTTAAAAAAATTTTGAGCCAAGATAAACTCAATTTCATTTTGTTCAAACTTTTTCTAGTACCTCCGTACAGATTATTAGATGAGAAGCTTCATTCATTCCATAGGGTGGTTGGATCTTTTAAAAATTGAGTATTTTTAAATTGAACTCAAGAATCAAGTATTACTTTTTAGCAAAGTAGAACTTTCCTTCACCTAGTAACATTAAAGAAAGAAAATTTTGCGGCCGGTGTGGCACAGCGAGTTAACATCCCACCTGCAACACCAGCATCCCATTTGAGCACTGATTCAAGTCCCAGCTGCTCCACTTCTGCTCCAGCTCTCTGCTACTGCACCTGGAAGGTTAATAGGTGATAGTCCAAGTACATGGACCCCTGTCTCCCATGTGGAAGACCCAAACGGAGATCCAGGCTCCTGTCTTTGGCCTGGCCTAGCCCTGGATGATGAGGCCATGAGGGGAGTGAACCAACTGATAAAGAATCTGTGTGTAAGTGTGTGTGTGTGTGTGTAACTCTGCCTTTCAAGTAAATAAGTAAATCTTTAAAAAAGAGAGAAAGAGAGAGATGAAACTTGTATAGAATGCTCAGTATTAAGTAACTTAGTGATAAGATTTATTTCCTAAAGCTAAGTAGGTAGTATGTAGAAAGAGTTTGCTTATTCTTGACCTCCTGCATTGCCTTGTGATTTTCCTAGCAATCCCTCTTTTTATTATTTGCTGAGAACCAAAGGAAGTACAGTGTGTTTTGTTTCATTTCATTACTATACCTCTTTACCTTGAAGCTGTTTTCTTTTAAATTCATTTTTACTTACCTTTCAAAAAGAAATTTTCATGATTAGATGTTGATTTTATAATATTTGAGCTGAAATGAAATTTACCATCATTTTAACAAGAAAATAATAGCTAGCGTGTTTCTATTGATTTATATACTATCCTTATTTTGAGGACCATCTTTTTTATATTATGTTAGTTTTTTTGTTTCTTCTGTATTTTCTTAAGTGATTATGGTATTGGATCTTTTGATCTAAGATGCCATCTTAAGGTACTGAATAGATTTTTTTTTAAAACTTTTATTTAATGAATATAAATTTCCAAAGTACAGCTTATGGATTACAATGGCTTCCCCCCCTCCATAACTTCCCTCCCACCCGCAACCTTCCTCTCTCCCGCTCCCTCTCCCCTTCCATTCACATCAATATTCATTTTCAATTCTCTTTATATACAGAAGATCAGTTTAGTATATATTAAGTAAAGATTTCAACAGTTTGCCCTCACATAGCAACACCAAGTGAAAAATACTGATGGAGTACTAGTTATAGCTTTAAATCACAATGTACAGCACATTAAGGACAGAGATCCTACATGATTTTTTTTTTTTTTTCTGACAGGCAGAGTGGACAGTGAGAGAGAGACAGAGAGAAAGGTCTTCCTTTTGCCGTTGGTTCACCCTCCAATGGCTGCCGTGGTAGCGCGCTACGCACCGCACTGATCCGATGGCAGGAGCCAGGTGCTTCTCCTGGTCTCCCATGGGGTGCAGGGCCCAAGCACTTGGGCCATCCTCCACTGTACTCCCTGGCCACAGCAGAGAGCTGGCCTGGAAGAGGGGCAACCGGGACAGGATCGGTGCCCTGACCAGGACTAGAACCCGGTGTGCCAGCGCCACAAGGTGGAGGATTAGCCTAGTGAGCCGCGGCGCCGGCTCTACATGATATTTTTTAAGAATTGATTAATTTTCTATGCAATTTCCAATTTAACACCAAGGGGTTTTTTTTTTTTTCATTTTCAATTATCTTTATATACAGAAGATCGATTCAGTATATACTAAGTAAAGATTTCATCAGTTTGCACCCACACAGAAACACAAGGTGTAAAAATACTGTTTCAGTACTAGTTATAGCATTACTTCTTCACATTGGACAACACATTAAGGACAGATCCCACATGAGACGTAAGTACACAATGACTCCTGTTGTTGATTCAACAATTTGATACTCTTGTTTATGGCATCAGTAATCTCCCTAGGCTCAAGTCATGAGTTGCCGAGGCTATGGAATCCTTTAGGGTTTGCCGACTTTGATCTTATTCCGATAGGGTCATAGTCAAAGTGGAAGTTCTCTCCTCCCTTCAGAGAAAGGTATCTCCTTCTTTGATGGCCCCGTTCTTTCCACTGGGATCTCACTCACAGAGATCTTTCATTTAGGTCTTCTTTTGTTTTGTTTTTGCCAGAGTATCTTGGCTTTCTATGCCTAAAATACTCTCATGGGCTCTTGAGCCAGATCCAAATGCCTCAAGGGCTGATTCTGAGGCCAGAGTGCTGTTTAGGACATCTGCCATTCTATGAGTCTGCTGTGTATCCCACTTCCCATGTTGGATCGTTCTCTCCCTTTTTGATTCTATCAGTTAGTATTAGCAGACACTAGCTTTGTTTGTGTGATCCCTTTGACTCTTAGACCTATCAGAGTCATCAATTGTGAACTGAAATTGATCACTTGGACTAGTGAGATGGCATTGGTACATGCCACCTTGATGGGATTTTATTGGAATCCCCTGGCACGTTTCTAACTCCACCATTTGGGGCAAGTCCGATACTGAATAGATTTTAATTATTTTTAACAGTAGAGCATCATATCTGTTGTTAATTTCATCAGGTGCCATAACAAAATAGACCATAAGTTGACAGAAATTTATTCTCTCGTGGAGCTGACGACCTGCAGGGTCACAGGTCTGGGAGGGCCATGCCCCTTCTGAAGACTCCGGGAAAGGATCAGTGTTTGCCTCCTGCCAGCTTCTGGCAGCTGCTGTTTGTGCATTCTTTGGCCTGTGTCTGCATCACTGCGATCTCGCCTCTCTATAAAAGGCCGCCTTCTCTCTGTCTGTCTACAGACCTCCTCCCTGAAAAGACAGTGGTAGTGGATTCAGCGTCTGTTCTAATCCGACATGACCGCCTATTAACCTGTGCAGATTTGTGTTATCTGCTGATCCTCTGTTTCCACATAAGGTGATGTTGGTTAGAACTTCAGCATGTCTTTCTGGGGAATACAGTTCAACTCACAATATCTATTTAGTAATCACTCTGAAAGTAAAATCTTTATCTAACTTTCTGTTCTATGTGTTTCTTCTATTCATTATAGCTTTAACTATTTGTAACCTTGGCTATCCTTGTAGCACAGAAATTTGTATCAAATTCTGATATATATATATATATATATATATAGAAAATTATAATTATGGTAGCTACCATTGTAACACTTGACAAATATTAATGATTACTCCACTGAGAAAATTACCATGAATTTAAAAAATTTACTTTTAACTATCATTCCATCAGTACATCATCTTTTTTGTGGTTACTTGCATTTTAAACTTTCTTGATAGTAGGTGACACTTGTTTATAAAGCTTATTAGTGATTATTATTTGGAATAGTGGTTGTAGTAAGTGTCCCATGTGTGTTGTTGTGGATTACTTTTGTCTTCCATCTGTTAGAGTACACTTCTACCAAAGTTCACTTAATAATTTGACCTGTGTTACGTTTGATATGGAGACTTTTAATTTTATCCATCTCATCTTAGTGTTTTATATCTTAATTATTTAAATAATTGTAAATTGCTTGAAATAGCGCATCATTCTTATTTTAAAATAACAAAACAAGTAAAACATTGCTTTTTAAAGTTCCTGCTGTCTTATGACTATCTTAGTTTTCTCTGGGAAGTTCAATTGTGGTGGTTTTGTTTTTTGTTTTTTTTTTTTTTGACAGGCAGAGTGGATAGTGAGAGAGAGAGACAGAGAGAAACGTTTTCCTTTTTCTGTTGGTTCACCCTCCAATGGCCGCTGCGGTCTGCGCATCTCGCTGATCCAAAGCCAGGAGCCAGGTGCTTCTCCTGGTCTCCCTTGCAGTGCAGGACCCAAGGACTTGGGCCATCCTCCACTGCCTTCCCGGGCCATAGCAGAGAGCTGGCCTGGAAGAGGGGTAACCGGGACAGAAACTGGTGCCCCAACTGGGACTAGAACCCGGTGTGCCGGCACCACAAGGCAGAGGATTAGCCTGTTAAGCCACGGCGCTGGCCAGTTTAATTGATTTTAACAGCTTTTGGGAAGGGGGAGTAAGGATTGGTTTCCAGTCATAGATCTCATATATTGAAATTAGTTCTCTATTTTAAAGAAATCCTGTATCACAGAAGTAGTATTTCTTGGAGCCATTGTTACTTTTGTTTCACTGCTTTTTTAAAGATTATTGTATTAATACTCCTAAAAATGTTTCTAACATTTTACTAATCTACATTTCCTTATGCTGATTTTCAACTTCAAATGCAAGTTTAAAATCACCTGGAGAACATTTTTTAAAATACCAGTACCTGGGCCTCATTTGAGTATTGTCCTGGATGGGAAATTGTGATACATGAAACATTAAAAGGAAGATTTTATTGTTATTATGGTTACTGTTCATTATTTATTCTATGTTACAGTCAAGATACATTTTATATCCTGAAAATCTACTTTATGCATGTATTCTAATGTCTGTCCTGTTTCTGTTGTCTAAAATTATGTGATATTTGCTCTGATACCTTTGTCAAACAGCAGCTACCTTTCTACTGCTCCAGATCAGATCTGCTCCAGTTAATCAACTTTATTTTCCATAATCTAAATTTCAACACACATCACCAGAATAGACTATCAAATATAAAAGTAAAATTTTGTAATTTAGCTAAATAATTCCAGAATCTATAACTTTAGATGCATTTAAATCATATAGTAAATACCTACATAAAATTTTTAAATCTTGATATTCTTAGTTTAAAAATTAAGAGCACTTTCTAAGTGATCCTGGAGATCCTTGTATTCTGATAGATATAATATATCTATCAGATATATGTATAGTACTTTTCACAATACACACTTAACACATAATCTAAAGAATTCTGTAACAAGTACACATAATGAATACATCCTAGCTAATGATTACTTTGTTAAACACCTTTTATGTCTGAGTTGTAGGACCTTGTTACCTTTCAGTATAAATCCACAGTTTATATTGATTTTTGACATTGACTTTAAGCTTGTGTGGTTTTAATAAATTCTTTTATTATTTGGTCAATCAACTTAAATATTTTTGGTCTTAGTAAATTAAAATGTTCTAGATTGGCAGAAAAAGATACCTGTATTGATAAGCAGACTTTTGAAGTTTCAGAAGCATTTGTTAATATGTTATTTGTTTTTATTTTTATTGTCTTTCTCTTAGTGAAGCTGTGGTCTACCAATCTAGATAATTCAGTGGCAAGCATTGAGGCAAAGGCTAATGTATGCTGTGTTAAATTTAGCCCCTCTTCCAGATACCATTTGGCTTTCGGCTGTGCAGGTAAGAAATGAAGGCAGACTTATCTTCCTTTAATGTTAATTGAGTATCATGGATTGGATAGAGGAAGATTTAAAAATGAATATCTTTATAGGCTTAAATTTTGTTTTCATTATTAGGCTTTAAATTCGAAGTATAAAGTACACTATCATCACTCATTTAGTATTCTACCCTTAATTGTACTATTCTGTCACATTTCTTTAGTACATAGAAATGGGTTTGTTAAAGTGTTTGCATTCATGAACCAATGCTTTTTCCTATAGACACAGGAATCCCAAGTTTTTTGTTTTTTTTTTTTTTTTTAAGATTTATTTATTTATTTTGAAAGGGATACACAGAGAGGGGCAGAGACAGAGAGAGGTCTTCCATTTACTGGTTCACTCCCCAGATGGCCACAATGGCTGGAGCTGCGCTGATCCGAAGCCAGGAGCAAGGAGCTTCTTCCAGGTCTCCCATGCAGGTGCAGGTGCTCAAGGACTTGGGACATCTTGTACTGCTTTCCCAGGCCATAGCAGAGAGCTGGATCGAAAGAGGGGCAGCCAGGACTTGAACCAGCACCCATATAGGATGCCGGAGCTTCAGTCTTTTATTGTGGAGTGCATGGTAGCATAGTATTTTCTCTTTTGAAAGATGTCCTTTGCCCATTTCTTAACTGGGTTGTTTTGTTTTGTTGTTGTTAGTGTTGAGTTTCTTGATCTCTTTATATATTCTGGTTATTGATCCTTTATCAGTTGCATAGTTTGCAAATAATTTCTCCCATTCTTTTGGTTGCCTCTTCACTTTGCTGAATGTTTCTTTTTGCATTGCAGAAGCCTCTCAATTTGATGTAATCCCATTTTTTAATTTTGGTTTTGATTGCCTGTGCCTCTGGGGCCTTTTCCAAGAACTCTTTGCCTATGCCAATGTCTTGTAGGGTATTCCCAATGTTCTCTAATAATTTCATGGTGTCTGGTTGTAGATTTAGGTCTTTAATCCATATTGAGTGGATTTTTGTGTAAGGTATAAGGTAGGGGTCTTACTTCATATTTCTGCATGTGGAGATCCAGTTTTCCAAGCACCATTTGTTGAAGAAACAGTGCTTGCTCCAGAGATTGATTATAGCTCCTTTGTCAAAGATAACTTGGTTGTAGATATGTGGATTGAATACTAGTGTTTCTATTCTGTTCCACTGATCTATCCATTTGTTTCTGTGCCAGTAACAGGCTGCCTTGAAATCTGGTATAGTGATGCCTCCAACATTGTTTTTGTTGCATAAGGTTCCTTTAGTTATTCATGGTTTCGTGTGTTACCATATGAATTTTAGCATCATTTTTTCTACATCTGAAAGAATGTCCTTGTTATTTTGATCAGTATCACATTGAATCTGTAAATTGCTTTTAGTAGTATAGAAATTTTGATGATATTGTTTCTTCCAACCCATGAACATGGAAGATATTTCCATTTTTTTGTGTCTTCTATTTCATTATTTAATGTTTTGTAATTATTATTGTAGAAATCTTTGACATCCTTGGTTAAATTTATTTCAAGGTATTTGGGGTTCTTTTGTAGCTATTGTGAATGGGATTGACTTTAGAAGTTCTTTCTCGGCTGTGGCATTGTCTGTGTATACAAAGGTTATTGATTTTTGTGTGATGATTTTTATATCCTATCACTTTACCAAACTCTTCTATGTGTTCCAGTAGCCTCTTAGTGGAGTCTTTTGGATCCCTTATATAAAAATTCATGTCATCTGCAAATAGAGATAGTTTTACTTCCTCCTTCCCATTTTGTATCCCCTTGATTTTTGTTTTCTTGCCTTCGGGCTCTGGCTAAAACTTCCAGGACTGTATTAAATAGCAATGGTGAGAGTGGACATCCTTGTCTGGTTCTGGATCTCAGTGGGAATGCTTCCAATGTTTTCCCATTTAATAGGATGCTGGCAGTGAGATTCTCATAAATTGCCTTGATTATGTTGAAGAATGTTCCTTATATACCCAGTTTGCTTAGAGTTTTCATCATGAATCGGTGTTGTAATTTATCAAATGCTTTCTCTGCATCTATTGAGATAACATAAGGTTTTTGTTTTTCAATTTGTTAATGTGATGAATCACATTAATTGATTTGTGAATGTTGAGCCATCCCTGCATACCTGGGATAAATCCCACCTGGTGGGGCGGGCGCTGTGGCTCACTTGGCTAATCCTCCACCTGCGGTGCCGGCATCCCATATGGGCACCCGGTTCTAGTCCTGGCTGCTCCTCTTCCAGTCCAGCTCTCTGCTGTGGCCCAGGAGGACAGTGGAGGATGGCCCAAGTGCTTGGGTACCTGCACCCACGTGGGAGACCAGGAGGAATCACCTGGCTCCTGATCAGTGTAGTTCCGGCCGTAGCGGCCATTGTTGGGGGGTGGTGAACCAATGGAAGGAAGAGCTTTCTCTCTCTCACTGTCTGTAATTCTACCTTGTAAATAAATAAATAAAATCTTAAAAAAAAAATTCCACCTGATCTGGGTGAATGATCTTTCTGATGTGTTGTTGGATTTGGTTACCTAATACTTTGTTGAGGATTTTTGCATCTATGTTTATCATATATTAATACTCTTATAATAGTCACATCTTCCTGTTTAATTGATCCCTTAATCATTACATAGTGTTCTTTGTCTCTTTTAACAGTTTTTATGTTAAAATCTATTTTGACTGATATGAGGATGGCTACACCAGCTCCTTTTTGGTTTCTGTTAGCATGGAATATCTTTATCCATCCTTTCACTTTTAGTCTGCATGTATCTTTGTTGGTGAGGTGTGTTTCTTGTAGGCAGTAAATAGATGGATTTTGTTATTTAATCCATTCAGCTAGTCTGTATCTTTTGACATAAGAGTTAAGGCCATATGCATTCAAGGTGACTATTGATAAGTAAGGACTTGGCCCTGCCATTTTTCCATAAATATTCCTATTGTTGACTTTGAATTTCCTTTGTCCTTTTACTGGGGCATTTTCTACATTCACCTTCTTTCTTAGTGCTGATCATGTTTCTGTGTTTCTGTGTAGCACATCCTTGAGCATCTTTGGTATGGCTGGATGAGTGGTGGCAAATTCTTTCAATTTCTGTTATGAAAGGTCTTTATTTCACCTTCATTCATGAATGAGAGCTTTTCAGGGTACAATATTCTGTGTTCATTTTTTTTTTTTTTTTCTCATAAGACTTGGACTATTATCTTGTAGTTCTCTCCTAGCCTGTATGGTTTCTGATGAAAAGTCTGCTGTGAGTCTAATTGGAGATCCTCTGAAAGTAATCTAGCATTTCTCTCATGTTCATTTTAGAATCTTTTCTTTATGTTTTACTGTGAAGAGTTTGACTACAGTGTGTCATGGTGAAGAACTTTTCTGGTCATGTCTATTAAGAGTTCTGTGTGCTTCCTGTCTTTGGACATCCCTTTATTTCTGCAAACTAGAAATTTTCTGTAATTATTTTAATAAAAAGGCTGCCTAATCCATTCTCTTTCCATGCCTTCAGGAATTGCTAACACTCATATGTTGGTTCATTTGATAGTATCCCATAAATCTCCAAAACTGTTTTTTTAGTTTTAGTTTTCTAATTTCTTCATCTTTTTTTTTTTTTTTTTTTTTTGGTCTCATAAAATTTCCAGAGATTTGTCTTCTAACTCAGATATTTCTTGTGCTTCACCATCTCTGCTGTTAAGGCTTTCCACCACATTTTTTATTTGTTCTATTGAATTCTTCATTTCCAATATTCCTTTCAATTTCTGTTTAAAATCTCAATTTCATGGGAGAAATTTTCTTTCATGTCATGTTCAGATTTCATGAGTTTGTGGATTGGCTTTGATCAATTTTTTGAATTTGATTTCTGGCATTTCTTCAGTCTCTTTGTCTTCACTTTGTAGTATTGAAGTGTCATCTTCTTTTGGAGGCATTATGTTGTCTTACACTTGTTTCTTGAATTGCTGTGTTTATTACTAGACTTTTGTGGAGATACTTGTTGATTTTGTTTGTTTTCCTCTAATGGCTTTTATCTTTGGACTATGCCTTTGTGGCTTAGTGGCTAGTCCCTTCTTTGAGTGAATACCAGAGGCATGTGGAGAGTGTAGCCAGAGAGCTCTGTTCAGTGCTCCAGGGTGAAAGAAGTGTCTCAGGTCACAACCAAGTTGGGTATGGTAAATCTCCCCCTTTTTTTGTTTGTTTTTCTTTTTGTTTTTTGTTTTTTTTAATCAGAGGGGAAGTTTATTCTGCTCTCTTGGTGTATTTTCACGCTCACCCCCTCACCTCAAAGGATACCAATGCCTTGGCACTAACCCCATTGGTACAATTTACAATCTACACTGCCACAAGAACCAAAGAATCCATGCAGTCCTCAGTGTGAGCACGGATCCTGCAGCAATGACCCTCACCAGGGAATCAGGGAGCCCCAAGTGTGTGGAGCCTTCCACAGTGACTGCCCAAAGTCCCAGCTTCTCCCACACAGCCACAGTGTTTTCACAGTCACATGCACCCAGCCCCGTGTCAGTTCTCCCAGCCAGACCCAGATGTCTCCTCTCAGCTGGTTGCTGGACACATGGACATGAGCTGACAAAATTGTTATGTATGTCCAAAATGGTGCCTGCACTCTTGGCCTGTTACAGGAAGCCAGTGCAGGGTGGCTAGGGAGAGAGAAATGTGCCTCCTTTTTTTTCTCCTCTAAGTTGACAAGTACTCTGTCTCCCCCAGGGCTCCAAGCCAGACTTGAGCCAGGGTCTTCCTGCATCTTTGTCACTAGTAGCTTGGGCTGCTGCAGTCAGGTCTGACCTCACTCCAGAGCTGGTGCAGAGGCTCTCGACTGCTGGGGTCCTGAGTTGTACATGTCCACACCCTCCACATAGGTCCACAGTGACCGTCTCATTTGTGTGGAGCTTCCTTTGCTGATTGCTCCCTATACTTCTCTGAAGTTGCACTCTCTCCACTTTTGTTTAACTGTCTTTCTGTAGACTAGAACAGTGAGCTTCCACACTATTCTGCCTTCTTGAATTCCTCTATTGAATTCTTTTGATAAACTGATGTATTTCATTGCTGGTGTTTTTAATATCTATATCCATAAACTGTACTCTTCTCTGTGCTTTTAACTGTCCTTAACATTTTTAATGTCTCATAAATGTTTTGTAATATTCTTTGTATATATGATGAACTTTTGTTGAATTTTTTCTTAAGTATTTTAATACGTTCAGTTCTCATGTGAATGAAATTGTTTCTCAATTTTATCTGTGCATTATTTTGTTGCTAGGGTACAAAACTACAGTTTTTTCAGTGTGGTGATCTTGTATCCTAAGTCTTGTTACTCTTATTTCTTGTAGGTTTACTGTGAATTTCTTGGGATTTTCTATATGTAGAATCATATTACCTGTAAATTAAGGCAATTTGTGAATGCCTTTTTAAATTATTGCATTAGGTGTAAGATAAAGTACAGTTTTCAATAGAAGTGGCAAGAGTTACTCTTATCCTAGAAGCCAAGCGTTTATTTAGTCCTTCACAATTAAGTATAATGCTAGCTGTGGGTTTTATTGTAGATAACCTTTATCATTTGAGTAATCTTTCATCTATTTCTGGTTTGCTAAATGTTTTTTGCTGTCAGTAAGTGTAAGATTCTGTCAAGTACTTTCTTGAGATGTTAATGTTATATTATATTAGTTCACTGTTTAAATAAATGTTTAACAAGTTCTTCATTCCTTTGGAAAATTCCACCTTGGCCTTGTGTAAAATACCTTTTATGTGTACAAGTTCACAGATAAGTATTTTTGCATCAGTGTGTATAAAAGCTATTCAGGTTTTTTAGGTAATGCTTTTTCCCTTTTATAGCAAGGTTTGCTGAGCTCAAAGAATGAGTTGAGAAGAGTCTGAAAAATTACTATTATTCTTGAAATATTTGGTAAAATTCATCAGAAAAACCATCTGGGTTTCAGCTTTTCTTTGTGGGGAGATTTTAAATTCCTAATCCAATTTCTTCACTTCTAGAAGAATTTGTGTTTTCTGTTTCTTCTTGAAGTCAGTTTTGGAAGCTATTCTCTTCCTTGAAATTTGTCGATTTCTTCTGAGTTTTCTAGTTTGTTGGTAAAAGTTGTTTATAACGTTTCTTTGTAATCCTTTTATTTTAAACATGCCCTGACTGTAATCATGCCTTTTCTCTTGTGTCATTTTTGTCAGTCTAGCCTTCGTTTATATTTGTTAGTTTCTTCAAGGTATGTCAGTGTACATGTGTAGAGGAGGTCTGTGGATGGAACGTGCTTCTGGCCAGAACACAAGCTGTTACCACTGTCTTACCCAAGGTTACTTGTCAGAAGGGCTAGAGCATCATTCCATGGGTCAGAGCCCCTAGAATGACTTTTCGCTGCATGTAGAATGGATAGGCCAAGAGAGCTCCTTTTACTCTTTCAGCCATTAAAGCTATTAAGACTCAGAGCAAGATGCTATTGCTGTAATTAAGGGATTAGGAACTCTTCACTGCAGTTCCCACAGAGCTAGAGAGTGGACCCTGGAGCATCACAGCAGAAAACCCTCACAGCTTTATAATGGTGCTTGCAGCAGAAACTTGACCACAAAACCCTCCTTGGACCTTACATAAGAGTAATGGATTGGTACATTCCAATTCATGTCTAGAAGCAAAGCTGCAAGAGGATCTTGGGAATATAGTTTTGTTGGGGTCTTAAGCCTGAGACTATCCCCCGACCAGCAAGGGGCAGTAGAAGCACTCCCCGAGAAGGCGAACAGGAGAGGTAAGGTCGATGGGTCAAGCACACCGCAGCAAGCACCATGAGTTCTGTCAAAGCAGGAACTACTTCATTGAGGAAGTATACAGGCTTATAAAGCTTACGAAGGACATACACAGTAGAGGAGCCAATCAGCGAAAAGGTCATACAGGCATGGGTGAACCACGCACAGGGGCATCTTAAGCAAGGTATAGGGATCATGCACTGTCCACGTGTCCGGAACTAAATTGAACCTATCCCTGCAGGTGGTCCTATCTCGCCACAGACACATCCCCACCCACCCACCAACATCCGCCAGGCGCCATGTTATTAAGGACTATTTTAGGCAATGCCCAATATAGTTTTTAACACTTCATCTTCCATAGGCTATAAACTTATCATAGGCTTCCATCGGATGAAAGACCTCTCTCTCTCTGCCTCTCCTCTCTCTGTGTAACTCTCTGACTTTCAAATAAATAAATAAATCTTTACAAAAAAAGACTGAAATGAATAGAATTCCCAGCAACCCCATTGTTGTAGTAGAATTGTACATTTACTTGCAAACCAAGTTGAAGTATCTTATAATTTTATAGAATTAATATTCAGATGTTATCGATTGATATTAATATTGTGACATATTAATATTGTAGATATTAATTTATTATAGATATTGTTAATTATTAATTAACATAGATTAATTGATATAGATAATTTGATTAATATTTATGGGTAAGAAATGTGTTGATATTAATATTATAGATAAGAAAATTAATTAATTGGTATTGTTAAATAAGAAATATGGGGTTCTTAAGGTATATGGTATTCTTAGATAAGAATATGGGTTCTTTAAAGTATAATAATTTTCCTCTTAGAAATGTGGTACAATATGTCATCTGGAGCAGGCTCCTGGCTCCTGGTACCTGGTACCTGGCCTTGTCTTGGCCCAGCCTTGGCTATTGTGGCCGTCTGGGCAGTGAACCAGCAAACTGAGGATTTCTCTCTCTCTCTCTCTCTCTCTCTCTGTAACTCTGACTTTGAAATAAATAGATAAATCTTGAAAAAAAGAAGAAATTTTTGCTATACGTAAAAAATTTGTATTATTCTGTTTTCATTATGACTTACAATGTAATAACAAAAATCCTTAGGAAGGATTACTATTCCTAGAATAAACAAACAAGACTAAAATGTGCTATTTTACCAGGTTAACAAAAATTTTCAATTTTAGTTACTGTGAACATTTCATTACTCTCGTGCACTAAACAATTCACACATAAACAACATTTGTTTTAACTTGTTTAGTTTTTTTGTGATTTGGAATGTGAGAACTCTTAGTCTTCAAAAGAAAAAAATAATCTTTTTTGGTTGATTTAATTTAAGTATTACTTCCTTTACTCTTAAACTTTCTGCAACTTCTTGTTGCTTAAAAATACAGATTCTTTTGCTTTCCATTCTAGGCCCTTTGTGATCTGCTCCAATGTTATACTTTACTCATGGTTTTTACTTTTTGAAAATCTCACTGATTGTGGTAAAGCATCTTCCATGAAGATCTCGAGTCTCAGAAGGCTATCTGAACCTATTTACATGATCTTCCATTTTAAAATTGTATATATTCACTTAAAGTTATCTATATTTATACTAATAACAGAAGATTATATCCTCATTCTAACTTTCACACATTTTAAATAATGCTTAGGTTCCACTTACAAAACTTGATTAAACTACCCTCCAGAGGTACTACTGTTAAGAGTTCCTTGAATATCTTTCTGTCACAGATGGTTACTTTTCTTAACTAAGAGGCCAGTAAGTATTTTTATTTACTTAGAGCAGTTTTCTTCCTTTCTTAATGGGATGGATCCAAAGAATGAATATTTATAATGTGTAAAACTCATGCAATTTTAGGCTGTGAATCTCAGAAGTCAATTTGTGGACTACCCTAATCACTCTCTTTCCCCCAACTTCACAATCACTAAAGAATAATGAATTCCTTTGAACTTAAAAAATTAGTCTTGGGATGGATGTGGTGGCACAATAGGTAAAATTGCCATTTTAGAGTCCTGCACCCCATTTCAGAATGCTTGTTGGAAGCACAACGCCTCCACTTCCTATCCAACTTCCTGCTAATAAACCCAAGAAGGCAACCGTGTATGGCCCAGTACCTGGGACACCTGAATGGAGTTCTAGGCTTCTGGCATCAGCCTAGCCAGCCCAGGCTAGTGTAGGTGTTTAGGGAATGAATGAATCAACAGAGGGAAAATTCTCTCTCTCTCTCTCTCTCTCTCTCTCTCTCTCTCTCTCTCTCTCTCTGTGTTTTTTTTTTCCAAATAAATGAATAAATCTTAAAATAAAGAACCTAGTCTTTCATTTGATCTGTGAAACCTAATTTAATTCATTTTATGGAGGACCTTAAGTAAGATAGGTATGTAAGTACTTAGAATATCTTTTATGTTTTCACATCTTATTGAAATAATGGGTAACATTTTAAGTTTGCTACACTCATTAATCTGCCTTGTCTTTTATTTTATGCAGTGTTTGCCAGTGAGGATGGTGTCTTTTCCTTTGCCTTTTAAATAAATCATATGTCTGAATATTTCTTTAATAAATTCTGATTAATATCATAGCATTCTGAAAAATTTTGATTAATGTCATAGCTCTCATGAATATGTATTTTACTTACCTATACCACATAAATAATAGGGGAAAGAAGACCTTGTATTTTCATTTTCTCCAATAATAGGAGTGAACTCAAGTAGAAGAGGCATACATAAAGCCAGTATTTAAGAAGCACTTTATTATCATGAAAAAAGGCTTCTTTTGAGACTGCTATAATCTAAAATAACTGTGAAACATCTAGCAGATCTACCTTTTTGTGTCTATATTTCCTCCCAGGCTATAAATAACTCTTACCAGATCATAGAAAAACTGAGCTCACAAGAAATTTTTTATCTAAATTATATGTAGATATGTTTTAACACCGAACATCTGTTATTTGACTATTAGTAATATAATAGATACTGTCATATAGTAATGTAATAGATACTGTCATCATATGGCTTTCAAAACTAATATTTGCTACAAAAACACTTTTGCTGTATGAAATACATATGTGATATACATTTCAGAGGAACCATGAAAATAATAGAACCAAAATAGGAAACCAGACTGTGATTGGGAGGAAAAGGAAATAGAATATTTGTCAAGTCCAAAAGAAGGAGGAAAAAAGCATAAAGAATTTTAGCCAGTTAAAAGGCAGAAAAAGAAGTTGTAGACCCCAAAAACCTGAGTTTTAACAGACTTTCCAGGTTATTCTTATATACTTTTTTTTTTTTTTTTTTTGACAGGCAGAGTGGACAGTGAGAGAGACAGAGAAAGGTCTTCCTTTCACCGTTGGTTCACCCTCCAGTGGCCGCCGCGGCAGGCGTGCTGCAGCCAGCACACGGCGCTGATCCGAAGCCAGGAGCCAGGTGCTTCTCCTGGTCTCCCATGGGGTGCAGGGCCCAAGCACTTGGGCCATCCTCTACTGCACTCCTGGGCCACAGCAGAGAGCTGGCTTGGAAGAGGGGCAACCGGGACAGAATCCGGCACCCCTAACAGGACTAGAACCCGGTGTGCCGGCGTCGCAGGTGGAGGATTAGCCTGTTGAGCCACGGCGCCGGTCCTTATATACTCTTAAAGTATAAGAAACCCTGCCCTAGATAAACATATATTTAAATAGTGGCTATGGTAGCATAGTTGGCAGTGGTTAAAGCTGAATCTGGTATAAGTGTTTGCTCATAGGACAGTCATACTGTGGAATGTATTCAGCTGTGAAAATGAATAAACTACAGGTGCATTGATTAGTGTGATTGAGTAGCAAGCATAAGTATTGAGTGAAAGAAAGTCACAGAAGAGCACCAGTACTGCTGCATTTATAAGCATGTAATACAAACATATAAATAACGTAATATTGAGAAGTGTATGCATTGATGATGAAACCATAAGGAAAAGAAAGGGAATGAATATATAACTCCAAGGATAGTGCTTAGCCATCTGCCTCTCAAATAAATCTTTTTAAAGAATTTCTTAGAAAAGAAAGAAAAAGATTATATTAGAAAGAGCTTCTGCAGAAATTTAACATTTATTTTTTATAAAAGGATTTATTTATTTATTGAGATGCACAGTTACAGAGGGAGAGAGAGAGAAGTCTTTCATCCTCTGTTTCACTCCCCCAGATGGCCACAAAGGCTGCTGCTGGGCCGATTTAAAGCTCTCTTTGTGGTCCTGGACTAATATTAAGCCATATAAATTACCTTTTAGACTCTACTAATTTTACTTAAAATAACAGAACTAATGATTTGCTCTGTTGATGAATGTTAAACTTCTGAAAGACATTGAGAAATTTGTTTTATGTTTAATATTTATAGTAAATTACATTAATGGTCTCAGTTCTCCCCTCCCTGTATCTGAATATTCTGCCATGAGAAACCATCCCACCCTTTGACTCTGAGCTTGGCCTTGTGGTCCAAATGATGTTAAGTGTGACGCTGCCCACAAGTTTGAAACGTGTGAGCATGACTGGGCTTGCTTGCCCTTGCTCCTCTGCTATCACCAGGAAACTGCTCAAACCAGCTGCTGGTCACAGGAGGAGAAAGATAAAGTAGAGTCCACTTGCCCCAGTCTCAGTCAGTCAACCTCCAGATACCTAAGCATGTTCTGAAAGCAGCCAATCCTAAGGTGTCCCTCAGATGAGGAAGAGTAAGATACCAAATATTGGGACAGTTTGTTCTGTAGCAGTTTTGTAGTAATGGCTAATGTTGTATTAAATTTTATAATGAAGGCCCTCTCTCCATTATGGTTATCAAAGCTCTAACTGATCTTCTGTTCATAAAAAATCATTACATTTAGAGTAGCAAAGTACTTATAGCCAATTATATCTTCTTCACCTAATTGTGCTTGTCTAAAAGCAGAAAAAAATGACATAAAATCACTCTACTACTTTTATGCACATAATTTCAGAATCTTTCACACATATGGAAATACATACTTAGGCATTTTACTATAATAAAGCATAGATGTCCAAAATGGAGTAAGAAAACTTTGGTGGAACACTTGCACTGTTCATGGTGTGTGTAGACGCTAAAAGACCAAGAAAATTAGACCTACCAAAGTCGACAGTGCAGAATTTTTAGATTGTTAAATTGTGTGTGTATGTTTGTGGGTGACAGTGAAGCTTAAGATGTACCAGTTCTCCTTTTTCTACTTCAACTGTCATAGTAACTTTTCTTCTGTTTTACAATAGAAAGTTGTAGCTTTCATCACCCAGAATCTAAAATGCTACATTGTTGTAGGATAGACCCCACCATCGGCAGCAACATTAGAGGTGATTCTAAATGTTGGTCCTAGAGTAACTTCTCATTCTTTGTCTTATAGATGTTTCTATTAATAGTGAAACATGTCATTAGAAAAACTATATTTTATACTTTGTGTTTTCACTTTAGATATGTGTTGAGATAAATGGTGGAAGTGGATGAAGTTTTCTCTTTAAAAAACTGCTTGTCGGCCGGCGCCGCGGCTCACTAGGCTAATCCTCCGCCTTGCGGCGCCGGCACACCGGGTTCTAGTCCCGGTCGGGGCACCGATCCTGTCCCGGTTGCCCCTGTTCCAGGCCAGCTCTCTGCTGTGGCCAGGGAGTGCAGTGGAGGATGGCCCAAGTGCTTGGGCCCTGCACCCCATGGAAGACCAGGAGAAGCACCTGGCTCCTGCCATCGGATCAGCGCGGTGCACCGGCCGCAGCGCGCCAGCCGTGGCGGCCATTGGAGGGTGAACCAACGGCAAAAGGAAGACCTTTCTCTCTGTCTCTCTCTCTCACTGTCCACTCTTCCTGTCAAAAATTAAAAAAAAAACTGCTTGTCTTTTCTGAGTATTGCCAAAAAATGTACGTTATTCCTGAAAGTAAGTCTGAGGGCTCAGAGCGAAGAGGCAGAGTATTAGCACCAATGCTGAAAATAGATCTCCTTACTTCAGCCAGGCAGTACTTACACCCTGCTTACCCATTTGTCTGTGAAAATCAAAATGCAGAAGTTTTGTGGTTACGAGGATACATATTAACACTTTTATTTGAATTGAAAAAGATAGTCTGGCAGATAAAATATTCTTTTTTATATATAAATTGCTAACTAAATCTCCATAGTGAAGATTTTAACAAAAATTATCTAAATATAAAATGAAAAAGGAAACATATTGGCTCAAAGTGATGTTAGTAACAGTATACTGCAGCATTTTCTTTTATAATTTTTTAGTACATTAATAACAAAGATAATACTGGTCCACTGTGCATTGTTTTTAATGTGAAAATCCAGGAAGTTTTAAATATTAAAAATATTGTTCAATTGATGACATGATCAGATATGAAGCAGAACTTTTTTTTATATTCCACTTAGTATAATTGCTCATGCATTTTACGGCAGAAATATTACTGTATTTAATCAAAATATGCTTAACAGTTATTGGGAATATTGCACAGCATGAACCATATACTTTACAAAATTTGAAAAATTCAGAATTATGCAACTCGTTGACCCTGATAAGGGCTTATAGTCCTATACATTTATACGGTGAAGCCATTTTGCTGACTGGCAAAATCTGCCTGAGACTCCTTTGTTTTTTTGTTTGTTTTTTAAATTAAAAATCTTTTCATTTGTTTGAAAGACAAAGGAGTCCCCATCTGTTGATTCACTCCCCAAGTGCCCTCAGTGTTGTGAGGTAGGGGAAGCTGGAAGCCTAGTGTGGGGGCACAATGCAGGTCTCACATATAGTTTGCAGAAATTCAGATGTTTTAGCCATCATCACAGCCTCCTGGGGTCCCCATTGACAGGAAGCTGGGATCAGGAACCAGAGCTGGATAGCAAACCCAGGCACTAACCAGCAGCTTAACTGCTAGGCCAAAGGCCCACCCCTCTGAGTTACCTCATTACTAAGCAGCAAGCCAAGAGGTTCCAGTTCTTTAAAGAGCAGCCTCATCAGATCCTGAAAAATACTGTTGATAATAGATTACTGTGAGGTTGTTGGCATATCCATCATTACCAGGAATACTTTCTATTTCTATGATTATATGTATATGTAATAAATGTAAAAATGAGCAGTAGGTATTGAAATACTGGATTATAGGAATGGAATTCTGAGAGCATGTAAATTTATTTGCAGATAAAAGACATGGGGTAGAGGAAGAGAGAATATCACAGTCATTTCATTAAGATATGCAGAAATACTTCACAGTTCATAGAAAATGGAATTAAAATATTGATTTTATTTTTGTACAAAAATATTTGAAATCCATGCATACCTGAGATCTTCAAAGAATTTATGAAAGTATATATATTATGAAAAAACTACATGAATTTTAAGAATTTCAAAAATTTTGCTCCCAAATAAATTTATCTATTTTCTGTGAGCTCCTTGAAGTGTCCTCTTATTTGCAAAAAGATGTTTTGTTTAATAATTATCAAGATTTATATCATTGTTGAGCAGTTGTGTGCTACTATTAACTTTTTTTTCCAAGATTTATTTTTTTATTTGAAAGGCAAAGTGACAAAGAGGAAGAAACAGAGTTCTTCCACTGTTTCATTCCCCAGATAGCTGCAAAACCAGAGCTGGGCCAACACAAAGTCAGAAGTGCAGAATTCTGGCTCTCTCACTTGGGTGACAGGGCCTAAGTACTTTGTCCATCTTCCACTGCCTTTCCCGGTGCCTCAGCCGGAAGTTGGACCAGAAGCAGAGCAGCTAGAACTGGAACCAGCACTCCGATATGGAATACTGGCCTCACGAGTGGCTGCTCAGCCACTGTATCACAATATCGTCAGTACTAGCAATTTTAATAGTTACTGAAATGGAAAAATTTCTTGCAATGATAATAGTTTGGTCACAGGAGAGTAATGAATGTACATATAGAGAGATAAGTGTTGTTTTCTAATATAGAATAGTAAGATGAAAAAACAATTTACTATAAAATCATTTGGATAAATTAAAATGTAAATACAAATTCAAAGAAAAGAGTATGTAAATTTTTCTATTAAAGGATAGCTTTTAGATATTGATTTAAAATTTTATAATGTACTTTTTCAGTTTTTTGCTTAAGAAAATAAAAGTCTTCTATCTAAATTAATTTATAGGCTGATGAGGTTAGGTCGGTATAGATGCTAGGGTGTCAATGAATACTAGACAAAAAGTAGGTACTAAGTATTTGAATTTATAGATTAGTCTTTAAATGCAGTATGGTACAATGTTATTAAAAATTAATATTTCAAATTATGAAGCAATATGTATTTTATACTTTAAGTGGAGTGGTTTTAATAAGATATGGGTTTTTTTTTAATAACTTCATATAGAATTCTGAAAACCTGTTATCTGTCTACTATAATAGAACCATCTGTGTGTGTAGGAACAAATTCAGAAGCTCAGAAACTTTTATCTTGCCTGCCCCCAGAATTCTCCTACTCCCTTCCCTCCTTTCTGTCCTTTTCCTCCCTTGTTTCCTTCTCTCGGTCTTTCCCTTCCCTTCTTCCCTTTTCCACCTCTGATTCCTCCCTGCCCTTCCTTAGCCTGTATTGCCTTCTCCATCTCCCTCCTTCTGGTCCTTTTCCTCTCGATTTTTCTTTGCTCCTGTACTTGCCCCTCCACCCTCATGCATACAGTTAGTGCCGTATTGGGTCTCTTCTCTGTGTGTCTGCACACACATTTCCTGACTTCTTTACCTTACCACTAATTAACTTCTCTGTTTTCTTTGACTCTTCCTATGTGGTTCTTCTGCCTTGACAGAAATATCTTTCTGCATTACCATGCAAGTAAAGATATCTCCAGTTTTTGCTGATACTAATTTATTTGCCTTGTATCAACTTGTAATTGACTTCTTTGTAGTTATTCTTCTCTTAGACATTTTATCACTCTGTATTTCTAACTATGTATACTGATCTTAAGAGAAGGGCAGCTGATTGTGAGACCAATTTTAATATGTGAAAGGTCTTTTAAAATTTTCTAGAAAATATATATTATTTGAAACTACAACATGGCTTTCTAATTTTTTGTGCCAAAATAAACTTTTATATCCATTTTCCACAAACTTTTTGAAGTACCCTGTGTCTGATGACATATATGCTTAACTTTTCTAAACAGAGTACTTAAAAGATGATGCTGTAAAGTAAACAGGAAACAGTGAACTATTACTGTTGTCAACAGGTGTGGTTGGGAAGGAACATTGTATCAGCAGAAGTAGTATAGTTTTCCTTTAGACATGCAAGAATTTAGAAGTACATAAGAAAATATTATCAAATGATTCATCTGGAATTTTACTTCTGCTTACTATGTAGAAGACACACACAAACACATACACAGAATCACTTTTGTCTTAAAACTAGAAAAAGCTTTTTCTACCAAAAAAAAATTTAAGATTTATTTTCTTTGTTTGAAAGGCAGAGTTACAGAGAGAGAGGGAGAGATATGGAGATATCTCATCCACTGGTTCACTCCCAAATGACTGCAGTGGCTGGGACTGGGCAAGGCTGAAGCCAGGAGCCAGAAGCTTCATCAGACCCTCCCATGTGGGTGCAGGGGCCCAAAGACTTGAGCCATCTTCCACTGCTTTCCCAGGCACATTAGCAGGGAGCTGGATTCGAAGTGGAGCAGCCAGGACTTGAACCGGCATGCATAGGGATGCTGGTGGCAGCCCCCTAAGCTACAAAATAATGGCTTTTCTTAACTTCTGTCAGAGAGCTGAGGTCACAGGCAAACAAGGAACTTTCCCTTCAAGGAGAGATGGGAAACAACATGTTTCACCTTTTGCAGATCACTAAAGGAAAAATAACTACTCTAGAAGTTGATAAAAAGAAATTAACTAAAATTTCAGTGCATTCCTAATGATCAGTTATGGGTTGACGTATCAATTCAGGTTTACCGGAGGCCCAAAATACAAGGAATTGCACGCTTAAAAACCCACAAAGTCTTCTCCATGGCCCTCCATTGCCTACTCTAAAGAAAGATTGGACTAGGGCAGTAGCCCTGTCATTGACTTTTAGCAGTTTATAAAAGTAATCAGTTCTTGGGTAAACTACAGAAAATGTCGCATGGAATAGAAGCTTTAAGATGTTGGGGAAGGAATAGGAAAATTTCTTAGGCTAAGTTCCCTGTATCAATACAAAGCAGAGATCTGCTACCACTGACAGAGTGACATGAAACTTTCTCATACCGAAGACCTGTCTTAGATTTAATGTAGTTAGGTGGCCATGCTCATGAAGGACCAGACCCTAACAACAGCCCCATGCCTGGAGCTCAGGTACATGTGCCCTAAGACAGCAGACGAAACTAAAAACTCCTGTACCATGAAGAATCCTAGCAACAAAAAAGGATGCAAAGTTATTCTGCTTGGGGAAGGGTGGTAGCGTAGATAAAGACCCCCTCTTCAGCTCATGCAGAGTTTGTTAGAAACTAAGGGTGGGGCCATACTATGGCACAGTGAATGAAGCCACCATTGCACCATGTTGGAGTGACTTTCGAATCCCAGCTGCTCCACTTCCAATCCAGCTCCCTGCTGGGTTGTGAAAGATAGGAGACCATATGTGAGACCAGGTTGGCACTCTGGGCTCCTGGCTCCAGCCTGGCCTACACCTGGCTGATGCAGCCATTTGGAGAGTGAACCAAATGGCTCCGTCTCTTCCTGTCTCTCTTTTACTCTGCCTTTCAAATAAGTCTTTAAACAAATAAACACTGAAGAGTAGACCAGAAAAATTTCCTGAACTCCCAGAACTACGAAGCCTAGGCAACAGCAGTTCATTTCTTGGCAAAGTTGATGCTATAACACACTGACTAATTGATCTTCTCCGGATAAGAGCCTGACTAAAACAATAAGTTCGCTGTGTTTAATAACTGACGGAATAGTTGAATATAGGATGCATTTTAGATGTCAATATTTTTGTGCATAACATAATGGTATTGTGAATATTAGAAGTTTTTATTTTTAGAAGGTAGATGAAGCTGAAGTTTTTAAGGGTAAAATATCCTGATAATTTGAAACTTATGAATGATTCAGTGGGGGAAGGGAGTGTGTAGGTTGAATAGTTACAGTTGGTGAGTCTAGAGTGAAAGATACAAAGCTGTTCATTATATTGTTCAGTTTTGCTGTGGGTTTGAAATTTTTCAAATGGACAAGTTAAACAAGAAAAAAAAAAAAACCTAATCCCTGAAATTATGGGTGTTTGAAAAATGATGTCAAAAATATAAAAATGAAAAAAAATTAGACTCCCCCATTGACCTAAACTATTTCGAATCATAATGTCACTAAAACATATGTGCAGATGTAAAACTCTAGGCCATCTTCATATGCTCCTGTCTCTTAAACTTTAAACTCAAAACAAATCCCAATTAATATACAGTCAAGAAAAATTCACAATAGCAATATGGTGACATGATAATAAGTTGGATAGATATGAATAAGTCGCCACTAAACATAGCAAGTTGGTTCTGAATATTTCAACACAGGTTTCTTTCAAAGTTACCATGTTTGTGGAAACCTCAGCCATTTGGTAACTTACCATCCATACTGAACAGCCTTTCAACCACTAACAGGAAAAAAAAGTAGTTCCAACTATCAAAAAATCTCATTGCCAGAAGATTGTTAGTGTTTGACCGAAGTCAGATTCTTCATGGGGAAAGACCTGTACCTAGAGTGTTGAAAACAGATACAGGGCCTGCGCCACGGCTCAATAGGTTAATCCTCCGCCTGCAGCACCGGCACCCCAGGTTCTAGTCCCGGTTGGGGTGCCGGATTCTGTCCCAGTTGCCCCTCTTCCAGTCCACCTCTCTGCTATGTCCTGGGAGTGCAGTGGAGGATGGCCCAAGTCCTTGGGCCCTGCACCTGCTCGAGGCCAGGAGAAGCACCTGGCTCCTGGCTTCGTGTCAATGCAGTGCACCAGCTGCAGCAGCCATTGGGGGGTGAACCAATGGAAAAGGAAGACCTTTGTCTCTCTCTCCCTGTCCACTCTGCCTGTGAAAAACAAACAAACAAACAAACAAAAAAGCAGATACAGTATCATGCCTTTGTAAGGCTGTGATGCCAGTAGGGCCAAATAAGAATGTAGTCAAAAATTTAAAAAGATATGGGCAACAAAACTGCTACAGGGGACTTTGAAAACCCCTGACATGCGCCGGGAATGTAGAATGTTGTGTGTGTATGCAGGCAGTGTGTCCACCCAGTGATGGAGAGGGCCCCACCACTCACCTCTGACCAAAGTTAAGGCTGTATGCAAGCAGGAAGTGAAGACCAAAGCAGATTTGTGAGTTGCTTGAGCTCAAAAGCATGCCCTGACATACAGGGTCCCTTTGGCAAAGGGTAGAAGACATATTGGCTCAATGCATATAAAGATATCTTAGTTCTTTTTATTTTTTGTAAGATTTACTTATTTATTTGAAAGCCAGAGATACAGACAAGAAGGGGAATCTTTCATCCACTGGCTCACCCCCAGATAGCCCCAATGGCCAGCACTGCACCAGGCCAAAGCCTGGAAGGGCCAAGAGCTTCCTCCAGGTGTCCTACAAGAGTGGCAGGGACCCAGACACTCGGGCCATCTTCAGAAAGCTGGATCAGAAGCGGAGCAGCCAGAACACAAACTGGTGCCCATGTGGGAGGCCAGCTTTGCAGGTCGCCTGCAACACAACGAGCCAGTAAGGAACTCTTAAGACTGCCAAGTGAGACGGACCCAGGCACAACCCCTACTTATCCAGGTTTAAAAATTAAAAATAAATTTTAAGCTTAGTAAAGACTCTTAGTGGTTCCACACAACAGGAATTATAAAAGAGGACTTCAGAAAGTTTGTGGGTAAATGGAATTAATTAATCTAATAAGTGCATACAAGAGGTCTTCAGAAAGGTCAAGGGAAGTGTATATTTGGAAGAAACTAAGAGTAAGTTATAAATGTTTTTGGCATCAAAATAAACTCTTTTCTTTTTTCTTTATTATTTATTTGTTTATCACAAGCCTGAGAGATAGACAAAGAGTTAGCTCTCATGCTCTGATTCTCTTCTGAATGCCCACGTTGGTTGTGACTACTCCGTACTAAGGCCAGGCACCAGGAACTCAATCCAGGCTACCCATGAGGGGCTGAGACTCAGTTACTCAGGGCCTCCTGGAGCTGCATCAGCAGGAGCTGGGGTCAGAACTGGACATCAAGCCGGGCACTTCAGTGTGGGCTGTGAGCATCTTCACTGCTCACTGCTCACTGCCGGTGTACTCTAAGTCCATAAAAACTCTTGTTGACTCAACAGAATTGGTCACAGAAAAATCACTAAACAAATGAACAAAAATGCTACCATCAAAAACAGCAGAAAGCCCCGTCACAAGTCCAGGAGTAAGAACTTATTCCAGAATTGCCACATGCAGTTTATCTAAAATGCTTGATTTTCAGCAACAGAAAAAATATGGCATAGACAGAAAAGCATGGAAAATTCAATCAATAAAAGTGATCCCAGATGTTGGGCTTACTAGCTAGAGACTTTAAAGCAGCTATTATAAATATATTCAAAGTAAATAAACCATAATTAAAGAAGTTACGGAAAATATAACAAGTATATCTCACCCCACCCCAAAAAAAACAACCCAGAAATTCTTTAGTTGAGAAGTATTACAACTGAAATGAAAAATTTACTATAGGGGTTTATGAGTAAATTTGAGCTGGCAAAAGAAAGAAGCTGTGAATGCCAAGATAGGCCATTAGTGATTATCTCGTCTAAGGAATGGAGAGAAAAAAGTGTGGAGAAAATGAATAGAACTTCAGGAACATGTGAGACACCATCCAGCATGTCAACATACTTAAGACGACAGAGAGGGGTGGAAAAATGTTTGAAGTAGTAACAGCCAGAGTCTTTCTAATTGTACATGGAAAACACCAAACCTACAAATACACAAAGCTCAGTAACCCCAAGTAGGACAGATTCAAAGAGATGCATTCCTGAAAACATCATATTCATAGCCTTGGGAGTAGAAGACAGAAAAGCAGCAAGCAGAAATCAATTCCGTAAGTACAGGGTCCTCAATAAGAGTAACAGCGTACTTCTTATGAAAAAAGGGGATGTGCTTCATGTATTGAAAGGAAAAGATTGTCATTAAACAGTTTTACATCCAGCAAAACTACTCACCAAAAAAAGAATTTGAGATATTCCCATAAACTGACAGTTATTTGGTAGCAGAGCTGCGCTAGCGCAAATACTGAAAAGTCCTTCAGGCTGCAGTGAAAGGATATAGATAGATACACAATACAGTATTCCTTCACATATATAAAGTAACAACACTGGTAAAACGGTATATACATACATATATATATAAGCTAGCTTAAATCTTTTGGTGACAATTTTATTAAAAGATAGTTAAGTAGTAATTATAAAATCATTTAGTAGACGTATAAAAGAAAGATGTAATATGCATGGTTATAATAGCAGCAAATGGGGAGCAGGGAAGAAGTGGTATTACTGTGCAAGCTCTATAGAGTATTAAAATGAAGCTAGGGAAAATCCGAATGAGATTGCTTTCAATTAGACTTTTATAAATACATTGAAAAAGAAGAAACTAAAAATATTATCCCAGGAAGTCTGTTGAATGCAAAAGAAGACAGTAACAAAGGAATATAAGAATAAAAGAATAACAAAAAGAAAAATTACAGGTGTAATTCCTACCATAGAGATAAAAATATTAAATTTAAATAAAAACTTTAAATGCAGAGATTGGAGAACGAGCTTCAAAAAAATCAGGGCCCAGTCATGTATCCCTGTTGTCTATAAGAGACACACTTTAGAGTGAAACAACCAAATAACCTGAAATAAAAGATGAAAATGCATAAAAGCATGAACACCTGTACTTATTTCAAACAAAATCATCTTTAAGTAAAAACTTGCCTAGGAAACAAATGGGGATATCATACAATGGTAAAAACGATATACAATTATAAAGAAACTTAAAAACAGGAGCTATATTGAAGTACATGAAACTATATTAAAAGGATTCAAAGAAGTAGATACTTAAAAGTCCTTGGTACCTTAAGTAATCCACTCAGTAACCAATAACATTATTTGACGAAAAATCAGCAAGAATGTAGATGATTTGAATAACATCAGCCTCACCTAACATATCTTCACAGGATACTCATGCTTGTTAAACACATGGACAGATCTCCAGGGATAGACTATGTTAGACCATAAAAGAACTCTTAATAAGATTGAAAGGATTAGAGTCATACAAAACATGTTTTCTAACCTAAACGAAATTAAATTAGAATTCAACTGTAGTTAATTTGAAAAATCCACAACCATTTGGAAATCTCACATTTCTAAACTCATTAGCCAAAGAAGAAATCGTAAAGGAAATTTTAAAAATATTTTGGGGGGCTGGTGCTGTGACACAGCAGTGCCAGCATCCCATATGGACTCCGGTTCGAGTCCCAGCTGCTCCACTTCTGATCCAGCTTTCTGCTGTAGCCTGGGAGAGCAGTAGAGGATGGCCAAAGTCCTGGGGCCCCTGCACCCATGTGGGAGACCCAGAAGAAGCTCCTGGGCACAGCTCCAGCAGTTGCAGCCAATTGGGGAGTGAACCAGCAGATGGAAGTCTTTCTCTCTCTCTCTCTCTCTCTGCCTCTCCTTCTTTTTTGTAACTCTGACTTTCAAATAGATAAATCTTAAAAAAAAAAAAAAAGAATATGAATGGAATGAAAATGGAAACATATCAGACTTTGTGCTGACAGTTAAAGTGTTGTCTGGAGAGAAATACATAGCCTTAAATGTGTATATTTTAAAAGAAGAAATCACAATAATTAAATTTTTATCACAAAAATCTAGAAAAATACTAACAAATCAGATAAACGGAAGGAAGTAATAAATGTTAGAGTGGAAATGAATGAAATAGCAAACAGAAGAATGATAGAAAAAAGCAGTTAAAACTGAAAATGGGTGCTCTGAAATGATAAAATTAACAGAACTTTTGCTGGACTGAGATCAAAGAGAGAATACATAGATTTACCAAGATAAAAAATGAAAGAGCTGGACCAGAGTCGTGGTGTCGCAGGCTAGGCCCTGCCTGTGACTCTAACATCCCTTGCTGGAGCACTGGTTAAGTAGCAGCTGTTCCACTTCTCATCCAGCTCCCTGGGAATGCTCCTGGGAAAGCTGTAAAAGGTGGCCCAAGCATTTGAGCCCCTGCCACCCCACATGAGAAATTTGGATAGAGCTCTAGGCTCCTGGCTTCAACTTGGCCCAGCTGTAACTGTTGCAACCATTTGAGGAGTGAACCAACGGATGGAAGATCTCTTTCTCTCTGTCTCTTTGCCTTTCAAATTTAAATAAAAGAGGGATGGGCACAGTAACACTGGCCTTCCAGAAATTAAACAAATTATAAAGGAATGCCATGAACAGCCTCATGCTAACATTCCCAGTGATGTAGATGAAATGAAAGTTCCTAGAAAGACAAAGGAACCAAAACTGACTCAAGAAGAAGTACAAAACCAGATGTATCTGTAAAAGGAAAGCAATTGATCAGCAGTTAATAGTGTTCCCCAGGAAAAAGCTGAGTCCCAAATGGCTCCACTGGTGAATTCCATCAAATGTTTTAAAGAAGAAGCAATACCAGTACTTCACAAAGTCTTCCCTGAAACCAAAGCCAACGATACCACATGAACAGAAAAATTCAGACCCACCTTTGTCAAGAGTATGGAATAGGGGGCCAGCCTTGTGGCAAAGCAGGTTAAGCTGCTACTTCCAAAGACAGCACCCCAAGCCAGAGCATCTGTTAGAGTCTAGCTAGTCTGCTTTGGATCCAGGTCCTTGCTAATATGCCTGGGAAACTAGATTTTGGCCCAACTATGGGAGACTAGGATGGAGTTCCTGGCTCCTGGCTTTGGCCTATCCCTAGTACCAGTCCCAGCTGTTCTGTCTCTTCCTCCACCCTGTCCCGCTTCTTTCTCTGTCACTGTTTCAGTTTAATAAAGTAAATCTTTCAAAGAGGATAGATAAGGGCCCAGAGTTATGGCAAAGCAGATAAAGCTGCAACCAGCCATGCTGGCATCCCATTTGGACACTGGTACCTAGGCCATTTGACTTCCCATCCAGCTCCCTGGTAACGGCCTGAGAAAACTAGCCGAAAGTGGCCCAAGAACTTGGGCCTCTGCCGCCCACATCAGAAACTCAAAAGCAGCTCCTGGTTCCTGGCTTCAGCATGGCTCAGCCCCAGCTGTTACAGCTATCCATATGCTTTGTCTCTTTCCCTCCCTCCTTTTCTCCCTTCCTAACTTTGACTTTCAAATAAATAAATCTTGAAAACAGTTTTAAAAAGAGGATATATGAAAATGTCTTCCACAAAATAATGTCAAGCTAAATCAAACAGCACATTTAAACAGTTATATACAGTGACAATTTGGGGTTTGTCCCAGAAGTGCTGTATTTAACATACAAATGTTAATTGATGTAATATACCATTGTAATAGAATAAAAAAACTAAGATCTCAGTAGAAATCTGTAGAAAAGGCATTTGAATGAATCTTACAGTCATTGATGATAGAAACTACAAACCAACGTAGCATAGAAGGAAACTTCCTCAGCCTAATAAAGAGCTTACACTAAGCATCACATTTAACGGTGAAGTGGTGAAGACTGACTGCTTTTCCCCAAAGATCAGGAATGTAACAAGGATGTTAGCCCTTGTCTCTTCGATCCTGTGTAGTACTAGAGGTTCTAGCCAATGTACTGACGTAAGAAAAGGATCTGAAATACATAGATATAAAAAAAGTTACCTTTATTTGCAAATTAAATCATGTCATATGTTGAAAAATTTAGTAAGTTAATTTTAGGGAATTATTAGAATTAATAAAAGTATTCAGCAGTCATGGAATAAAAGGTCAATGTGTAAAAATCAGTTGTATTTCTATACAGGAAAAATGAACAATCTGAAAATGAGAACATGATCCTATGTGGTATAATATCAAAAAGAGTAAGATGCTTAAGGAATAAATTTAATAAATTGAGTGCAACACTTGCACACTGAAAATTACAGCAGTATTGTGAGCATTTAAGAAGATGTAAACAAATGAACAGAATTCTGTCATCGGATTGACAGATTCAGTAACCCAAATTGATCCACGTGTACACTCAATTTTTGGAAAAAGTCCAGCAAGCTTCTTTACAGGAAATGATCAGCTGATCGTAAAATTTATGTGGAAAAAACAAACTTGGGAAGCCTTTTCTTCTGAATTTAAAAGCTTCTGAATTTAAAAGCTTATTGTAAACCTATAATTATTAAGACTATTGTTTGTGCCAGCATCCCATATGGGCACCAGTTCTAGTCCTGGCTGCTCTTCCAATCCAGCTCTTTGCTGTGGCCTGAGAAAGCAGTAGAAGATGGCCCAAGTGCTTGGGCCCCTGTATCCTCATGGGAGACCAGGAAGAAGCACCTGGCTCCTGGCTTCGGATCGGCGCAGCTCTGGCTGTTGCAGCCATTTGAGGAGTGAACCAATGGAAGGAAGACCTTTCTCTCTGTCTCTCCCTCTCACTGTCTGTAGTCCTACCTCTCAAATAAATAAATTTAAAATATAAATAAATAAAAAGACTGTTGCACTGGCAGAAGGGTGTACTAAATCCTTATTTATAATAACTTCATGTTCAAGAAAGATTTATTTATTTGAGAAAGCAATTTACTGGGGGAAAGAACAGTCTGTGCAATAAATGGAGCAGGGCAATTGGATATCACTTGCAAAAGATGAACTTAGACCTTTAATTCACACTTAACTGTAAGAACTAAAAGCACAAACATTTAAAAACAGGAGAAAATCTTTAAGTCTTTGAATTAGTCAAAATTAACTTTTTTTTTAAAGATTTATTTATTTGAACGGCAGGGTTACAGATAGGCATAGGTCGAGATACAGAAAGAGAAAAGTCTTCCATCTGCTGCTTCACTCTCCAAATGGTGACAACAGCTGGAGCTAGGCCGATCCGAAGCCTGGAGCCAGGATCATCTTCTGGGTCTCCCACGTGGGTGCAGGGGTCCTAGGACTTGAGCCATCTTCCATTGCTTTCCCAAGCCTTAGCCAAGAGCTAGATCAGAAGTGGAGCAGCTGGGACTCAAACTTGCACCCATATGGGATGCCAGCACTGCAGGCTGTGGCTTTACCCATTGTGCTACAGCACCAGTACCAAAATTAACTTATTTATAACACAAAAAGCTTGATCTTTGAAAAGAAATAAATTGGACCTTAATAAAATTTTAAAACTTTGGTCCTTTTTTAACTTTTATTTAGTAAATATAAATTTCCAAAGTACAGTTTATGGATTACAATGGCTTTTTCCACCCCCCATAACTTCCCTGCCACTCGCACCCCTCCCATCTCCCACTCCCTCTCCCATTCCATTCACATCAAGATTCATTTTCAATTCTCTTTATATACAGAAGATCAATTTAGTATATATTAAGTAAAGATTTCATCAGTTTGCACCCACACAGAAACACAAGGTGTAAAAATACTGTTTCAGTACTAGTTATAGCATTAATTCACATTGGACAACACATTAAGAACAGAGATCCCACATGAGGAGTAAGTACACAGTGACTCCTGTTGTTGACTTAACAATTTGACACTCTTGTTTATGGCGTCAGTAATCTTCCTAGGCTCTAGTCTTGAGTTGCCAAGGTTATGGAAGCCTTTTGAGTTCGCTGACTTCGGTCTTATTCAGACAGGTCATAGTCAAAGTGGAAGTTCTCTCCTCCCTTCAGAGAAAGGTACCTTCTTCTTTGATGGCCCCACTCTTTCTACTGGGATCTCACTTGCAGAGATCTTTCATTTAGGTTTTTTGGGGTTTTTTTTGTTTTGTTTTTGCCAGAGTATCTTGGCTTTCCATGCCTAAAATACTCTCATGGGCTCTTGAGCCAGATCCAAATGCCTCAAGGGCTGATTCTGAGGCCAGAGTGCTATTTAGGACATCTGCCATTCTATGAGTCTGCTGTGTATCCCACTTCCCATGTTGGATCATTCTCTCCCTTTTTGGTTCTATCAGTTAGTATTAGCAGACACTAGCTTTGTTTGTGTGATCCCTTTGACTCTTAGACCTATCAGTGTGATCAGTTGTGAACTGAAATTGATCACTTGGACTAGTGAGATGGCATTGGTACATGCCACCTTGATGGGATTGTGTTGGAATCGCCTGGCACGTTTCTAACTCCACCATTTGGGGCAAGTCCGATTGAGCATGTCCCAAATTGTACATCTCCTCCCTCTCTTATTCCCACTCTTATATTTAACAGGGATCACTTTTCAGTTAAATTTAAACACCTAAGAATAATTGTGTGTTAATTACAGAGTTCAACCAATAGTATTAACTAGAACAAAAAATACTAAAAGGGATAAAGAATTAAATTGTACATCAACAGTCAGGACAAGGGCTGATCAAGTCACTGTTTCTCATAGTGTCCATTTCACTTCAACAGGTTTCCTTTTTGGTCCTTTACAACTTGTTATTAAGGAAATAAAAACATAAGAAAAGAAACTTTGAAAATTGTTGCAAAACACATATCTAATAAAGATCTTATATATAGATATTTCAAAGTACTCACCTAAAGAAATTAGAAGTCCACATATATTGCAGAAGAGAATGTAAAATGGTACAATTAAAAATTGTTGATTTTTTAAAAAATTAAGCATATTAACTACTGATACACATTAAAATGTCACACAAAATGTAGGAAGCCATATGTCAAGGCCACTCACTATATTATTTCGTTTATAAGAAGTATCCAGAAAAGGTAATTTAAAGGAAAACAGGAATAGTGGTTGCCTAGGGAAGTAGATAGCAGTCAGATGGGTATGAGCGATCTTACTGGGATGAAGAAAATTTCCTAAAACTGATTTTTGGTGGTGCTTGTACCACTAAGTACATTGAGTAGCAAATTGAATTGTATGCTTACAGTGGGTGAATTTTATTACAGATAAAATATGTTTCATTAAAGTGTTTCCTTAAAAAAAGGTAGGAAATAAAGTTATGTAGTTTCATGTTTATCCAGATTTCCCACAATGTTTATGTTGCCTTCTTTATAAAGCCATTAAAATCTTAAGATAAACTTTTAAATTGACAGTTATTTTGAGCCCTTTCTGCTTTGTTTTCAAGAGTTAAGATTAGAGGGCATAACAGTGGGTCTCCATTTCAAACTGACATTGACATACATTCTTTTTTTATGTGACCATTATTTTCCTAGACTCAAACACAATTTAACATTGTTTGAAAATCATCCATATCTGTTAATTTTCTGTTAGAAGTTTGATATTGTGAAAACATTTGCTGAAAAATGCCACATCCAGTTGAAATTAGCTTTGTTTCATTTCTGCGTTTCACAGGTTGTCATTTTGTGTTTGGTTTTCTGTGGTTTTTTTAGATCACTGTGTCCACTACTATGATCTTCGTAACACTAAACAACCAATCATGGTATTCAAAGGACACCGAAAGGCTGTCTCTTATGCAAAGTTTGTGAGTGGTGAAGAAATTGTCTCTGCGTGAGTATTACTCTTCTTAAAGGCTGAGCTCCATGCAAACCTCTGTCATTCACTAATTTCAGAGCTCACTGGGGTGTGTGTACCAATATAGTACATTGGACTGTAGGTCCCTTTTTTATAAATAGTAGATCTTATATTTGTCCAGTTAAAATGTATGTATATTCTGCTCTTTATTGCTTAATTTTTTGTTACTTGTGAATAAAATCCCGAAGATAATAGTTTTCAAAGTAGCTCCTTTTTCTAACACTCTGAAGTTTGATTGCACCTGAAATTTAATTGAATTTGGACTACTGCTTCTCCTTAAGAGATAACGTAGATGGTATAATAGGATGAAAAGTATGTGTATGTACTTGTACCACAGTAGTAGAATTACCTTTGGCTTTAAATAATATTTCCTTGACTTTTATTCTGACATGTTTATCTCTGATTTCATGGTAGGTTTTTAATGTTTTGTGTAGAACTTTCTTTAGTATGACTACATATACCTTAAAAAGTCCTTGGACAAGCCTTCTGAAACTGAAGAATGTAAGCTTTGTCTTATTGACTTTGAAGGTAGTAAGATGTCAGTGAGGTCAATAAATGTTATCAAACTAATGATAAATGTCTTCCACCTAAGTGGGCAGTCCCATCTTATGTACATCCATTCCATAGTTCTCTTCATTCATATTACCCCAGCAAATACCCATTCTTAGATTCTTTTTCATATCTACTGTTTCTTGTCGAGCTTGAAAATATATTCTTTTTTTTTCACATAGTTTCTTATCTCTCTTCAGAGATTTTTTTTTTTAATGCCAATGCCTTATATTTGGCATTTCCCACCACATTCACTTCCACCCTAGTTGCTCTAAATAACAACTTGGTAACTTGAATTGATTTAGAAAGGTAATTTGAATTGAGTTACAAAGAAAGTGGTAACTTAACTTTCCAAGGGAAATATATTTAATTAATTCACAAATTTAAATTAAGTGGTAGCAAGGCAAAAGTTATTCCATCATTAGGAGCAAAAATAATGGGCAGTAAATAAATTATTATTTATATTTAAACATATTTGGTAGTTTGTATTGCAACAATATTTTTCTTTAATTTCAGAATCAATTAGTTTTATTTCAGTTAATTGAAATATATAAACACTAATTGAATTGCGTAAGTTGGAAATCTTAGGTCACCTTAGTGGATATGTAATATGCTTTCTTCAATCTTTTTTCCTTTTTAGTTTTTACAAATCATCATTATTTTTATTCTCAGATAGATTTGGAGCTTAGAAGTATGTAGAAAAATTCATCCAAAAGTATATTTGTAGACATTAATATTAAAGTACATTTTTAAATATAGGCTGTATAATTAGAAATTTAGCACAACATTGTTCAGCAGAAACAAATTAAAACCAATACTTAAGAATAGATGTTATGCTGAAAAGTGATAGGAAGCCAAAAAAAGTATTAAATATTTAGGAATTTGATCTCTGAAATCAGTGTTAATCCTGGTTGTAGCAGTAGTAATTTGGAAATATCATTAACCTTCTAAACCTCAGTTTCTTCACCTCTAAAATGAGACTAAAAATATATAGTACTTAATCTTATGTTTTAACTATTTAAGTAGTAAATGTAAAACCCTTAGCACAGTTCCCTGTTCATAAAATGTTACATAAGAGAAAAGATGACTTACTGGACAGCCATTAATAAATATATAGAAATGTTTTATGGCACAAGAAACTGTAAAACAAGTTGTTTAATGGGGAAAGCAGTTTACAAAGTAAATTGTTCCAAGTTTTGCAACAGAAATTCAGAGAAAAACAAATATTTTCTTAAATTCCTAAGATTGAAAAGAATACCAGGATTTGTATGTTGGGGTATGTTATTTTATTTTGTAATAGTTCTATTTGCATATTCTTTTAGCAAGATAAATGACATTTTATAGATCCTTTGTATCCCATACCTGTAGGCAAGACTGAGCTGTGAAAATAGTTTATATTCAATATGCCAGTCCACTTCAATATTGAAAAATAAATCAATCCAAGAGGAACAAATGTATCCCTGGAATTGAACAGAACTCTCAGTACAGCTGTCTCATTGTTTGATGGTGGTCTGGTAGTGTTATGCCTGATGGTTATTGAGTATTTCCTGCATGCCCAGGCACCACTGAAACGTTTCAAATGAATTTGATTTTTCATACTATCTCATAGAATTTATTTAATTTTATATAGTAGGAATCATATTTTATATCTAATTGACAATAAACTGAAACCAGTAGATTTCATAACTTGCCCAAGGTTCAGAAGCAAATTAATGTCAGATTGAACTTTCTGACTCAAGTAGTATGGCTCCAGAGTCTGTATTCTTGACCATCAAACGGGATTGCTTGCCTCTTTCTAAAGAGTAATGAAGAATTTCATGCCATGCAGTCTTAAATCTGTTCTGACTCTGTGTTTACCTCAGCTCAACAGATAGCCAGCTAAAGCTGTGGAATGTAGGGAAACCGTACTGTCTACGTTCCTTCAAGGGTCATATCAATGAAAAAAACTTTGTAGGCCTCGCTTCCAATGGAGATTATATCGCTTGTGGTAAGTGAAATCATCTTTTCTAGAAACTTTTTTAATGATTTATTTCACTGAAATTGAATTCAATAGAATTAGACTGCCTATTATGTCAGAAAATGGTCTGGGGGCTGGTGCTGTGGCATAGCAAGTGGGGCCACCACCTGCAGTGCCAGCATCCCATGTGGACACTGGTTCAAGTCCCAGTTGCTCCACTTCCAATCCAGCTCTCTACTATGGCATGAGAAAGTGGTAGAAGATGGCCCAAAGTCCTTGGGCCCCTGCAACTCCCTGGGAGACCCAGAAGAAGCTTCTGGCTCTTGGCTCCGGATCAGCACAGCTCCAGCTGTTGCGGCCGTCTGGAGATTAAACCAGCAGATAGAAGGCTCTCCTCTCTCGATATGCCTCTGCCTCTCTGTGGCTCTGTCTTTCAAATAAATAAATAACTAAATCTTTAAAAAACAAAGAAAGAAAGAAAATAGTCTGTACACTCCAGGTAGACTTGTACAACAAGTTGATTTTGCACTGTGAATTTTCCTCAAATTATACTGGAAGCACATTAGACCTTCCCTTTTTTATTGACCACAAAACCTGAACACAAGCAATAGCATAAGGGTTTTTTAACTGTGTTTTTTGGTTGTTCTCCAGTAAAACATAATTCCTATATTTAAACATCAATAAGACAAAAAGTTTTAATTTCTTCTAATGATATTCATAAGAAGACATTGTTTGTCTTCTTAAGCTTAATACTCATTTCTCCTGTCTAGTGTTCTCTTTATTAAGCAATCTGGTTGGATAGCATTAATTTATTGTTCTGTCACTTTTAGTGTTGATAGTTTATTCTTAAATCAGACATAGAAAAACTAATTTTTATATTACTCAAAGGCTCTAATATGTCTGATGCCTGAATATATGATCTTACATCAGTACTTTGAAATGGCTTTTACTCAATAAAGTTGCTTTTCTCCACATATGAACCTAAACAATACCAAAGCAAATATCTAGCACAGTTATCCTATACTGATCAACTGCTCAAAATGTATATAGACCACCCATCTAATAGAGTAATGCCGTTAGTCACTATTGGGAAGTTAACTGTACAGGCTATTGAAATTTTTCTTTGTAAGTGCAGCAGTTTTCTTTTTCCTCTCTGGCTGGCATTGCGGCATGGTGGATAAAACCAGGATGATGCCCACATACCACATGAGTCTCAGCTGCTCCACTTCAGTTAGCTCCCTGCTAATGCACTTGGGAGAGCAGCAGAGGATAGCCGAAGTGCCTGGACTCCTGTATCTATGTAGGAGACACAGAGGAGGGTCTTGGCTCCTGGCTCCTGCCTCCTGGTTTTGGCCTGGCCTGTTGTGGCCATTTAGGAAGTGAATCAGCAGATGGAAGATTCTCTCTGTCTCTCCCTCACTCTCTGTGTGTCTTTACTTATTTGAAAAGAAGAGTTACAGGCAGAGGGAAAAGTCTTTAATCCACTAGTTCACTCCCCAAATATTTGGCCGCAACAGCTAGAGCTGGGATGACCCAAAGTCAGGAGCCAGGCGCGTCTTCCTGGTCTCCCACATGGTTGCAGGGTCCCAAGCACTTGGGCCATCTTCTGCTACTTTCCCAGGCCATTAACAGAGAGCTAGATCAGAAGTGGAGCAGCCAGGACTCAAACTGGTGCCTATAAGGGATGCCGGTGCCGTAGGCAGAGGCTTAACCTACTGCACCACAGCACTGGCCCCAGTAAAATAATCTTTAAAAAAAAAAGAAACAATGAAAAAGATTCTTCCTGTGATTACAAATTTCTGGTTTTGTAGGCCTCTACTATAAATGATTTTTATATGACAATTTCAGTCTTAGAATTATTACTATGGTTTTATCATATAACATTGTTTCTTTAGAGTACTAAGGTGTAACTTTTGTCCAAAAATTCTTTTATCACATAACTCCCTCTTAGTCCTGTGTTCTAATCTTTCAAAATTTACCATAAAACATTACTGCTTTTTGTGTTAAAAACATGATAATTATTGTTTGAATGTTATATCCTAATTCCAGCTTCTCATCCTGAAAAATTATTATTTATTTTCAGGAAGTGAAAACAACTCCCTCTACCTGTACTACAAAGGACTTTCTAAGACTTTGCTAACTTTTAAGTTTGATACAGTCAAAAGTGTTCTGGACAAAGACCGGAAAGAGGATGATACCAATGAGTTTGTTAGCGCTGTTTGCTGGAGAGCATTGCCAGATGGGGTAGGTTTTCGTATCAGCATCTTCACTTCGCTGTCTCACATGCTGCTTTGTGCATATGTAGTTATCTTTGCATGTGACTTCACAATAAGTGCACTTATAGGGTACACAATGACATTTCACCACATGAGTATGAGGTGTGATGATCAGATCAGGATAATTGGCATAATGGCAAACATTTATTACCTTGTTGTGTTGGGTATGTTCAAAATCCTCTCTGCTATCTATTTTGAATATACAATTGATGTCAGTTATAATTATCATACCGTGCTGTTGAACATTAAAAGTTATTCTTAAATACTTGTACCCCATATCCATTGTCCATCATCATCCTCCCCAACATACACATCCCCTTCCCACCAAAGAAAGGCATTTTAGGTAGTAAGTGAAATGGCACTGATGGAACACTGTAACACTGACTTGATGTCGCTCTTGCATACCCATAGACTCTTGTGCATGCCTCAGTTACAGCCAGTGTCTCCTTATCTCGTTTTATCTCTCCTTCAAACTAGTGTATACTGTGTCTCTCCTCCTTAATGACCATATGCAGTATGTGCTCAGTAAGCATTCAGCTGAGGTGATATATTTTAACAGGAAGAAAAAAAAAATGACGTGGGAGAAGGAGAGTATACCTAATTAAAAGCTATTTCAGGGTAAAGTTGCTGGCTACAAAATATACTTACATAAGAATATTTCAGCATATTCAATTTCTTGTTGAGAAACTTATGTTACTAGGTTGTAAGAAGTAATTTCCTCAAACTTTTCACTTACACATTTTAAAGCATAAGCTTTTCCATAAGTTAGAAGAAATAATTATTTTCAACTATCTTGATTTATATAAACAATATTCATTAGTGTCATGTGTTTTAAAATAGCTTTTTAGTTGCTTACATGGTTGCTTTTATTTTTGACACAAAGCATTCTGACTTAATGTGTAATTTAAAATATCTGAGCTTCCGGTACAATTTCACTTTAATTAGATATATTCCATTGCTGTCTTGTTTAAACTTCTGTGAATCATCTTCCAGTTTTGGTAATGACAGACCAAGTAATTTGGGCCAACCCTTCCTCTAAGTAAAATTGGAAAAGTTGGACCAAGTATGTATTTTTAAAACAAGCCTATTTGAAGACATTGGAAAGCAAACAAGGCAGAAAAGAATTTCCAACTTGGAATGTGAGTCTGGCTTTTAAATCTACTTTTCTCCTTGGAGCATTTGCTGGTGTTGGTGAGATAAGTAAAGCGTTAGCGCAGCTTCACAGAGGCACTGATACTACAGTCCAGTGCCAGCCACTGTGGGTTACTCACTTTGTTTTAGGTCCTCAAAGGGTTATACTTTAGGGTAAACCAGAAGAAGATTAGCCTTCACAGTGATTACAATTCAATTTCATATCATATCAATCCCTAAAATTTTTGAATTGAGGTGACCCTGGATTGCTAATGTCCATAGGCTACAAACTTATATTATCTCAGAAAGAAGATAACATCACCTAGGAGTTTGTTTATTTATTTATTATACTTTTGCAAATATAACTAGGGCATACACAAGTAAAATGAATCACAACATAAATAAAATCAGCATCGGCAACATGTAATGTAAACAATCACAGCAGCTCTGAGTATTAGAGTTATTAGACGTAGCTGAAAGTAACTGCTGGGGCTGGTGCTGTGGCATAGCAGTAAGACGCTGCCTGCAGTGCTGGCATCCCATATGGGCACCAGTTCAAGGCCCAGCTGTTCTACTTCTGATCCAGCTCTCTGCTACGGCCTGGGATAGCAGTGGAAGATGGCCTAAGTCCTTCGGCCCTTGCACCCACGTGGTAGACCCAGAAGAAGCTCCTGGCTCTTGGCTTTGGAGATCTGTCCAGCTCCAGCTGTTGCAGCCATTTAGGGAGTGGATGGAAGACCTCTGTCTCTCTTTCTCTGCCTCTGTGTCTCTATAACTCTGCCTTTCAAATAAAATAAATAAATCTTTTTAAAAATTGCATTAAAAAAATAACTGTGCTTATGGTAAGATGAAAGACAAGACTGAAAATTTGCAAATAGGAACTGGGAAACTTTTTAAAAATGAAAATCATAGACTAAAAATATAATTATCAAAATTGAAAGTTCAATGGGTTGAGTAGAAAATAAGATAGAAAAGAATTAATGAACTAGCAGGTAAGTTAGGAGAAAATATACAGAAAGATATTCACTAGGAGACCTAGAAGAAAAAATGAGGCAGAAGTAAATAGTAAAAGGAATTATTGTTGAGATTTTACTTAGTTTATGAAAGACACCAAGACAGCGACTTATTAACCCTTGGAACTGCAGAGAACGATTGATTTGAAATCCACACGAGTGAAGTTTAACATAACGTCTGGACCTAGGCCTGTGTGGAAGTCTAACCATAGGTATGCCTGCTCATAGCACCATTTCTCTAAAAATAGAGTGGAGGCACACTGGGAATGTTACATGCTAGGAGCTGGTCATCTCTAAATTTGTTTTGAAAGTGCTTCTCTTGCGTCACATCTAGTATTAGAGAACTTTGAGTTGGCTTCTGGCTTTATATCTGTGCTAATTGAATGGTGTAAGA